>NW_027210721.1:0-27500 GCF_029030835.1 Brachyistius frenatus
TATCATATTTTAGACGACATGCTATAGTATGACTTTTTTATCATATTTTAGGCGACATGCTATAGTATGACTTTTTTATCATATTTTAGGCGACATGCTATAGTATGACTTTTTTTTTTATCATATTTTAGGCGACATGCTATAGTATGACTTTTTTATCATATTTTAGACGACATGCTATAGTATGACTTTTTTATCATATTTTAGACGACATGCTATAGTATGACTTTTTTATCATATTTTAGACGACATGCTATAGTATGACTTTTTTATCATATTTTAGACGACATGCTATAGTATGACTTTTTTATCATATTTTAGACGACATGCTATAGTATGACTTTTTTATCATATTTTAGACGACATGCTATAGTATGACTTTTTTATCATATTTTTTAGGCGACATGCTATAGTACTTTTTTTATATTTTAGACATGCTATAGTATGACTTTTTTATCATATTTTAGGCGACATGCTATAGTATGACTTTTTTATCATATTTTAGGCGACATGCTATAGTATGACTTTTTTTATCATATTTTAGGCGACATGCTATAGTATGACTTTTTTATCATATTTTAGGCGACATGCTATAGTATGACTTTTTTATCATATTTTAGGCGACATGCTATAGTATGACTTTTTTATCATATTTTAGACGACATGCTATAGTATGACTTTTTTTTTATCATTTTAGGACGACATGCTATAGTATGACTTTTTTTCATATTTTCATATTTTATGACTTTTTTATCATATGCTATAGTATGACTTTTTTTTATCATATTTTAGATCGACATGCTATAGTATGACTTTTTTATCATATTTTAGGCGACATGCTATAGTATGACTTTTTTATCATATTTTAGGCGACATGCTATAGTATGACTTTTTTATCATATTTTAGACGACATGCTATAGTATGACTTTTTTATCATATTTTAGACGACATGCTATAGTATGACTTTTTTATCATATTTTAGACGACATGCTATAGTATGACTTTTTTATCATATTTTAGGCGACATGCTATAGTATGACTTTTTTTTCATATCATATTTTAGACGACATGCTATAGTATGACTTTTTTATCATATTTTAGACGACATGCTATAGTATGACTTTTTATCATATTTTAGACGACATGCTATAGTATGACTTTTTTATCATATTTTAGACGACATGCTATAGTATGACTTTTTATCATATTTTAGACGACATGCTATAGTATGACTTTTTTATCATTTTTAGACGACATCATGATTTTTATCATACGACATGCTATAGTATGACTTTTTTATCATTTTTGATCATATTTTGACTTTTTATCATATGCTATAGTATGACTTTTTTATCATATTTTAGACGACATGCTATAGTATGACTTTTTTATCATATTTTAGGCGACATGCTATAGTATGACTTTTTTATCATATTTTAGGCGACATGCTATAGTATGACTTTTTTATCATATTTTAGGCGACATGCTATAGTATGACTTTTTTATCATATTTTAGACGACATGCTATAGTATGACTTTTTTATCATATTTTAGGCGACATGCTATAGTATGACTTTTTTTATCATATTTTAGACGACATGCTATAGTATGACTTTTTTTTATCATATTTTAGACGACATGCTATAGTATGACTTTTTTATCATATTTTAGACGACATGCTATAGTATGACTTTTTTTTTTTTTCATATTTTAGACGACATGCTATAGTATGACTTTTTTATCATATTTTAGACGACATGCTATAGTATGACTTTTTTATCATATTTTAGACGACATGCTATAGTATGACTTTTTGATCATATTTTAGACGACATGCTATAGTATGACTTTTTTATCATATTTTAGACGACATGCTATAGTATGACTTTTTTATCATATTTTAGACGACATGCTATAGTATGACTTTTTTATCATATTTTTAGACGACATGCTATAGTATGACTTTTTTATCATATTTTAGACGACATGCTATAGTATGACTTTTTTATCATATTTTAGACGACATGCTATAGTATGACTTTTTTATCATATTTTAGACGACATACTATAGTATGACTTTTTTTATCATATTTTAGACGACATGCTATAGTATGACTTTTTTATCATATTTTAGACGACATGCTATAGTATGACTTTTTTATCATATTTTAGACGACATGCTATAGTATGACTTTTTTATCATATTTTAGACGACGACTATATGCTATATTTTGATGCTATAGTATGACTTTTTTATCATATTTTAGACGACATGCTATAGTATGACTTTTTTATCATATTTTAGACGACATGCTATAGTATGACTTTTTTATCATATTTTAGACGACATATTTTAGACGACATGCTATAGTATGACTTTTTTATCATATTTTAGACGACATGCTATAGTATGACTTTTTTATCATATTTTAGACGACATGCTATAGTATGACGTCTATAATATGATAAAAAGTCATACTATAGCATGTCGTCTATAATATGATGAAAAAGTCATACTATAGCATGTCGTCTAAAATATGATAAAAAGTCATACTATAGCATGTCGTCTAAAATATGATAAAAAAAGTCATACTATAGCATGTCGTCTAAAATATGAAAAAAAAGTCATACTATAGCATGTCGTCTAAAATATGATAAAAAAGTCATACTATAGCATGTCGTCTAAAATATGATAAAAAAGTCATGCTATAGCATGTCGTCTAAAATATGATAAAAAGTCATACTATAGCATGTCGTCTATAATATGATAAAAAGTCATACTATAGCATGTCGTCTAAAATATGATAAAAAAGTCATACTATAGCATGTCGTCTAAAATATGATAAAAAGTCATACTATAGCATGTCGTCTAAAATATGATAAAAAAAGTCATACTATAGCATGTCGTCTAAAATATGATAAAAAAGTCATACTATAGCATGTCGTCTAAAATATGATAAAAAAAGTCATACTATAGCATGTCGTCTATAATATGATAAAAAAAAAGTCATACTATAGCATGTCGTCTAAAATATGATAAAAAAGTCATACTATAGCATGTCGTCTATAATATGATAAAAAAGTCATACTATAGCATGTCGTCTAAAATATGATAAAAAAAGTCATACTATAGCATGTCGTCTAAAATATGATAAAAAAGTCATACTATAGCATGTCGTCTATAATATGATAAAAAAGTCATACTATAGCATGTCGTCTAAAATATGATAAAAAAAGTCATACTATAGCATGTCGTCTAAAATATGATAAAAAAAAGTCATACTATAGCATGTCGTCTAAAATATGATAAAAAAGTCATACTATAGCATGTCGTCTAAAATATGATAAAAAAAAGTCATACTATAGCATGTCGTCTAAAATATGATAAAAAAAGTCATACTATAGCATGTCGTCTAAAATATGATAAAAAAGTCATACTATAGCATGTCGTCTAAAATATGATAAAAAAGTCATACTATAGCATGTCGTCTAAAATATGATAAAAAGTCATACTATAGCATGTCGTCTAAAATATGATAAAAAAGTCATACTATAGCATGTCGTCTAAAATATGATAAAAAAGTCACACTATAGCATGTCGTCTATAATATGAAAAAAAAAAGTCATACTATAGCATGTCGTCTATAATATGATAAAAAAGTCATACTATAGCATGTCGTCTATAATATGAGAAAAAAGTCATACTATAGCATGTCGTCTAAAATATGATAAAAAAGTCATACTATAGCATGTCGTCTAAAATATGATAAAAAAGTCATACTATAGCATGTCGTCTAAAATATGATAAAAAAGTCATACTATAGCATGTCGTCTAAAATATGATAAAAAAGTCATACTATAGCATGTCGTCTAAAATATGATAAAAAAGTCATACTATAGCATGTCGTCTAAAATATGATAAAAAAGTCATACTATAGCATGTCGTCTAAAATATGACCTAAAAGTCATACTATAGCATGTCGTCTATAATATGAAAAAAAAGTCATACTATAGCATGTCGTCTAAAATATGATAAAAAAGTCATACTATAGCATGTCGTCTATAATATGATAAAAAAGTCATACTATAGCATGTCGTCTAAAATATGATAAAAAAGTCATACTATAGCATGTCGTCTATAATATGATAAAAAAAAGTCATACTATAGCATGTCGTCTAAAATATGATAAAAAAGTCATACTATAGCATGTCGTCTAAAATATGATAAAAAAGTCATACTATAGCATGTCGTCTATAATATGATAAAAAAGTCATACTATAGCATGTCGTCTATAATATGATAAAAAGTCATACTATAGCATGTCGTCTATAATATGATAAAAAAAAAAGTCATACTATAGCATGTCGTCTAAAATATGATAAAAAAGTCATACTATAGCATGTCGTCTATAATATGATAAAAAAGTCATACTATAGCATGTCGTCTATAATATGATAAAAAAGTCATACTATAGCATGTCGTCTAAAATATGATAAAAAAGTCATACTATAGCATGTCGTCTATAATATGATAAAAAAGTCATACTATAGCATGTCGTCTATAATATGATAAAAAAGTCATACTATAGCATGTTGTCTATAATATGATAAAAAAGTCATACTATAGCATGTCGTCTATAATATGATAAAAAAGTCATACTATAGCATGTCGTCTATAATATGATAAAAAAGTCATACTATAGCATGTCGTCTAAAATATGATAAAAAAGTCATACTATAGCATGTCGTCTATAATATGATAAAAAGTCATACTATAGCATGTCGTCTAAAATATGATAAAAAAGTCATACTATAGCATGTCGTCTAAAATATGATAAAAAAGTCATACTATAGCATGTCGTCTAAAATATGATAAAAAAGTCATACTATAGCATGTCGTCTATAATATGATAAAAAAGTCATACTATAGCATGTCGTCTAAAATATGATAAAAAAGTCATACTATAGCATGTCGTCTAAAATATGATAAAAAAGTCATACTATAGCATGTCGTCTAAAATATGATAAAAAAAGTCATACTATAGCATGTCGTCTATAATATGATAAAAAAGTCATACTATAGCATGTCGTCTAAAATATGATAAAAAAAGTCATACTATAGCATGTCGTCTATAATATGATAAAAAAGTCATACTATAGCATGTCGTCTATAATATGATAAAAAAGTCATACTATAGCATGTCGTCTAAAATATGATAAAAAAGTCATACTATAGCATGTCGTCTATAATATGATAAAAAAAAGTCATACTATAGCATGTCGTCTAAAATATGATAAAAAAGTCATACTATAGCATGTCGTCTAAAATATGATAAAAAAGTCATACTATAGCATGTCGTCTATAATATGATAAAAAAGTCATACTATAGCATGTCGTCTATAATATGATAAAAAAGTCATACTATAGCATGTCGTCTATAATATGATAAAAAAAGTCATACTATAGCATGTCGTCTAAAATATGATAAAAAAGTCATACTATAGCATGTCGTCTATAATATGATAAAAAAGTCATACTATAGCATGTCGTCTATAATATGATAAAAAAGTCATACTATAGCATGTCGTCTATAATATGATAAAAAAGTCATACTATAGCATGTCGTCTATAATATGATAAAAAAGTCATACTATAGCATGTCGTCTAAAATATGATAAAAAAGTCATACTATAGCATGTCGTCTAAAATATGATAAAAAAAAAGTCATACTATAGCATGTCGTCTATAATATGATAAAAAAGTCATACTATAGCATGTCGTCTAAAATATGATAAAAAAGTCATACTATAGCATGTCGTCTATAATATGATAAAAAAGTCATACTATAGCATGTCGTCTAAAATATGATAAAAAAGTCATACTATAGCATGTCGTCTATAATATGATAAAAAAGTCATACTATAGCATGTCGTCTATAATATGATAAAAAAGTCACACTATAGCATGTCGTCTATAATATGATAAAAAAGTCATACTATAGCATGTCGTCTATAATATGATAAAAAAGTCATACTATAGCATGTCGTCTATAATATGATAAAAAAGTCATACTATAGCATGTCGTCTATAATATGATAAAAAAGTCATACTATAGCATGTCGTCTAAAATATGATAAAAAAAGTCATACTATAGCATGTCGTCTAAAATATGATAAAAAAGTCATACTATAGCATGTCGTCTAAAATATGATAAAAAAGTCATACTATAGCATGTCGTCTATAATATGATAAAAAAGTCATACTATAGCATGTCGTCTATAATATGATAAAAAAGTCATACTATAGCATGTCGTCTAAAATATGATAAAAAAGTCATACTATAGCATGTCGTCTAAAATATGATAAAAAAGTCATACTATAGCATGTCGTCTATAATATGATAAAAAAGTCATACTATAGCATGTCGTCTAAAATATGATAAAAAAGTCATACTATAGCATGTCGTCTAAAATATGATAAAAAAGTCATACTATAGCATGTCGTCTAAAATATGATAAAAAAGTCATACTATAGCATGTCGTCTAAAATATGATAAAAAAGTCATACTATAGCATGTCGTCTATAATATGATAAAAAAGTCATACTATAGCATGTCGTCTATAATATGATAAAAAAGTCATACTATAGCATGTCGTCTAAAATATGATAAAAAAGTCATACTATAGCATGTCGTCTATAATATGATAAAAAAGTCATACTATAGCATGTCGTCTATAATATGATAAAAAAAGTCATACTATAGCATGTCGTCTATAATATGATAAAAAAGTCATACTATAGCATGTCGTCTATAATATGATAAAAAAGTCATACTATAGCATGTCGTCTATAATATGATAAAAAAGTCATACTATAGCATGTCGTCTATAATATGATAAAAAAGTCATACTATAGCATGTCGTCTATAATATGATAAAAAAGTCATACTATAGCATGTCGTCTATAATATGATAAAAAAGTCATACTATAGCATGTCGTCTATAATATGATAAAAAAGTCATACTATAGCATGTCGTCTATAATATGATAAAAAAGTCATACTATAGCATGTTGTCTAAAATATGATAAAAAAGTCATACTATAGCATGTCGTCTAAAATATGATAAAAAAGTCATACTATAGCATGTCGTCTAAAATATGATAAAAAAGTCATACTATAGCATGTCGTCTAAAATATGATAAAAAAGTCATACTATAGCATGTCGTCTAAAATATGATAAAAAAAAGTCATACTATAGCATGTCGTCTATAATATGATAAAAAAAGTCATACTATAGCATGTCGTCTAAAATATGATAAAAAAAGTCATACTATAGCATGTCGTCTAAAATATGATAAAAAAAAGTCATACTATAGCATGTCGTCTAAAATATGATAAAAAAGTCACACTATAGCATGTCGTCTAAAATATGATAAAAAAGTCATACTATAGCATGTCGTCTAAAATATGATAAAAAAAAGTCATACTATAGCATGTCGTCTAAAATATGATAAAAAAGTCACACTATAGCATGTCGTCTAAAATATGATAAAAAAGTCATACTATAGCATGTCGTCTATAATATGATAAAAAAGTCATACTATAGCATGTCGTCTATAATATGATAAAAAAGTCATACTATAGCATGTCGTCTATAATATGATAAAAAAAGTCATACTATAGCATGTCGTCTATAATATGATAAAAAAGTCATACTATAGCATGTCGTCTAAAATATGATAAAAAAGTCACACTATAGCATGTCGTCTAAAATATGATAAAAAAGTCATACTATAGCATGTCGTCTATAATATGATAAAAAAGTCACACTATAGCATGTCGTCTATAATATGATAAAAAAGTCACACTATAGCATGTCGTCTATAATATGATAAAAAAGTCACACTATAGCATGTCGTCTATAATATGATAAAAAAGTCATACTATAGCATGTCGTCTAAAATATGATAAAAAAAAAGTCACACTATAGCATGTCGTCTATAATATGATAAAAAAAGTCATACTATAGCATGTCGTCTATAATATGATAAAAAAGTCACACTATAGCATGTCGTCTATAATATGATAAAAAAGTCATACTATAGCATGTCGTCTAAAATATGATAAAAAAGTCACACTATAGCATGTCGTCTATAATATGATAAAAAAAGTCACACTATAGCATGTCGTCTAAAATATGATAAAAAAGTCATACTATAGCATGTCGTCTATAATATGATAAAAAAGTCACACTATAGCATGTCGTCTAAAATATGATAAAAAAAGTCACACTATAGCATGTCGTCTATAATATGATAAAAAAAGTCATACTATAGCGTGTCGTCTATAATATGATAAAAAAGTCACACTATAGCATGTCGTCTATAATATGATAAAAAAGTCATACTATAGCATGTCGTCTATAATATGATAAAAAAGTCACACTATAGCGTGTCGTTTAAAATATGATAAAAAAAGTCACACTATAGCGTGTCGTCTATAATATGATAAAAAAAGTCACACTATAGCGTGTCGTCTATAATATGATAAAAAAAGTCACACTATAGCGTGTCGTCTATAATATGATAAAAAAGTCATACTATAGCATGTCGTCTATAATATGATAAAAAAGTCACACTATAGCGTGTCGTCTATAATATGATAAAAAAGTCACACTATAGCATGTCGTCTATAATATGATAAAAAAGTCACACTATAGCATGTCGTCTATAATATGATAAAAAAGTCATACTATAGCATGTCGTCTAAAATATGATAAAAAAGTCACACTATAGCATGTCGTCTATAATATGATAAAAAAGTCACACTATAGCATGTCGTCTATAATATGATAAAAAAGTCACACTATAGCATGTCGTCTAAAATATGATAAAAAAGTCACACTATAGCATGTCGTCTAAAATATGATAAAAAAGTCACACTATAGCATGTCGTCTAAAATATGATAAAAAAGTCACACTATAGCATGTCGTCTAAAATATGATAAAAAAGTCACACTATAGCATGTCGTCTAAAATATGATAAAAAAGTCACACTATAGCATGTCGTCTATAATATGATAAAAAAGTCACACTATAGCATGTCGTCTATAATATGATAAAAAAGTCATACTATAGCATGTCGTCTATAATATGATAAAAAAGTCACACTATAGCATGTCGTCTAAAATATGATAAAAAAGTCACACTATAGCATGTCGTCTAAAATATGATAAAAAAGTCACACTATAGCATGTCGTCTAAAATATGATAAAAAAGTCACACTATAGCATGTCGTCTAAAATAT
Organism: Brachyistius frenatus; assembly: GCF_029030835.1. Taxonomy (NCBI): domain Eukaryota; kingdom Metazoa; phylum Chordata; class Actinopteri; family Embiotocidae; genus Brachyistius; species Brachyistius frenatus. The sequence goes on from NW_027210721.1 coordinate 9,310, forward strand.
GATTAAAAAGTCACACTATAGCATGTCGTCTAAAATATGATAAAAAAGTCATACTATAGCATGTCGTCTAAAATATGATTAAAAAGTCACACTATAGCATGTCGTCTATAATATGATAAAAAAGTCACACTATAGCATGTCGTCTATAATATGATAAAAAAAAAGTCATACTATAGCATGTCGTCTAAAATATGATAAAAAAGTCATACTATAGCATGTCGTCTAAAATATGATAAAAAAAAGTCACACTATAGCATGTCGTCTAAAATATGATAAAAAAAAGTCACACTATAGCATGTCGTCTAAAATATGATAAAAAAGTCATACTATAGCATGTCGTCTAAAATATGATAAAAAAGTCACACTATAGCATGTCGTCTATAATATGATAAAAAAAAGTCACACTATAGCATGTCGTCTATAATATGATAAAAAAAGTCATACTATAGCATGTCGTCTAAAATATGATAAAAAAAGTCATACTATAGCATGTCGTCTAAATATATGAAAAAAGTCACACTATAACATGTCGTCTATAATATGATAAAAAAAAGTCACACTATAGCATGTCGTCTAAAATATGATTAAAAAGTCACACTATAGCATGTCGTCTATAATATGATAAAAAAGTCACACTATAGCATGTCGTCTATAATATGATAAAAAAAAAGTCACACTATAGCATGTCGTCTATAATATGATAAAAAAGTCACACTATAGCATGTCGTCTATAATATGATAAAAAAAAAGTCACACTATAGCATGTCGTCTAAAATATGATAAAAAAGTCACACTATAGCATGTCGTCTATAATATGATAAAAAAAAGTCACACTATAGCATGTCGTCTATAATATGATTAAAAAAAAGTCACACTATAGCATGTCGTCTAAAATATGATAAAAAAGTCATACTATAGCATGTCGTCTATAATATGATAAAAAAGTCATACTATAGCATGTCGTCTATAATATGATAAAAAAGTCACACTATAGCATGTCGTCTATAATATGATAAAAAAGTCATACTATAGCATGTCGTCTATAATATGATAAAAAAAAGTCACACTATAGCATGTCGTCTATAATATGATAAAAAAAGTCACACTATAGCATGTCGTCTAAAATATGATAAAAAAGTCATACTATAGCATGTCGTCTATAATATGATAAAAAAGTCACACTATAGCATGTCGTCTATAATATGATTAAAAAAAGTCACACTATAGCATGTCGTCTATAATATGATAAAAAAGTCATACTATAGCATGTCGTCTATAATATGATAAAAAAGTCATACTATAGCATGTCGTCTATAATATGATAAAAAAAGTCACACTATAGCATGTCGTCTATAATATGATAAAAAAGTCATACTATAGCATGTCGTCTATAATATGATAAAAAAGTCACACTATAGCATGTCGTCTATAATATGATAAAAAAGTCACACTATAGCATGTCGTCTATAATATGATAAAAAAAAGTCATACTATAGCATGTCGTCTATAATATGATAAAAAAGTCATACTATAGCATGTCGTCTATAATATGATAAAAAAGTCATACTATAGCATGTCGTCTATAATATGATAAAAAAAAGTCACACTATAGCATGTCGTCTATAATATGATAAAAAAAGTCACACTATAGCATGTCGTCTATAATATGATTAAAAAAAGTCACACTATAGCATGTCGTCTATAATATGATAAAAAAAAGTCACACTATAGCATGTTGTCTAAAATATGATAAAAAAGTCACACTATAGCATGTCGTCTATAATGTGATAAAAAAGTCACACTATAGCATGTTGTCTAAAATATGATAAAAAAAAGTCACACTATAGCATGTCGTCTATAATATGATAAAAAAGTCATACTATAGCATGTCGTCTAAAATATGATAAAAGTCATATCCATCCGAAACATGACCAACAAATCACACTATAGGATGTCGTCCAAAAAGTGAAAAAAAGTCACACTATAGTACGTTAAATATCTCACCTTTGTGTTTGTGAATACCAGTTCATCACATCACATTTAAATATAACATCCCAGTGACCATATTTAAATGTGATTTGATGAAAAGGTGGTTACAAACGCAACGCTGTTATATTTAAACGTGATATGATAATCGTCAGTTCCAGGAAAAAACACAAAATTTGACCAAACTGTCAAAACTCACTGTCGCCTCCTAATGTACAAATAGTGGTATTACATGACGGGACTTAAATCTTCCACAGTGCACCTTTGATATTATGCGTTGATCACCAGCATTTAAAGTGACATCATAATGTTAACAGGAGAACCAGTGCCTGAGAGGTTTTGAGGGGATGATGCAGGTAATTGCTTGTCAGGATGTGTTTAATGGTTCTTCGAGGAACATCCCAGGTTCATACCGTGTTACAGGACATGCTGAACATATATTACCTTTCATTTAAAACCCGTGTGAGCCGGCTGGGTTGTTCTGTTTTAATGTTTAATACACCATCGCCACACATTTACAAACTCACTGACTTTTTACATGATTTCCTCATCAGACAGGAAACAATCCAGGAAGTGAAAAGCAAATATAACAAACCACTCTTCAAAAACAAAAACAGCAAATATGACACAGAATGCATTTTATTGAATTTTTAAATTATTTATTAAACCCGGAGATACTACGTCCCGCCCACCGATAGCTGTAACCTGACTGCACCACAGGCCTGTCAATCAAACAGACACGCCCCCAAAAACAGGTCTTCTTGAATCTTCTTTTCTAATGAATGAGGGATTATTTTCAGATGGACCTCCAGAAAACTAATAAGAAGGAGTGACTTTAGCTAACAACACCGAGATAACTGATGGACACATTTTATTCACTTTGGATTTGATGAGAGAAGTTGAATGGGAGTCTATGGAGCCGGAGGCTTTTTGGAGCCGACCTCTAGTGGCACTTGGTGGTATTGCAGCTGAAGACACTTCTGGATCAGAACCATTTTTCAGACCTGAAGCTACGAACTCTTTTAGAAACAGTCTGAGGTCCCAGATAGGCTGCCGACATATTAACTTCAAGAAGTGACTGTACACTTGCTGTCTAATATTTTTAGATTTAGATTTAGATTTTATACACTTTATTAATCCCCGAGGGGAAATTTCTTCACTACAGCAGGGGGGCTCTCAGGGGGGAGATGCTGCAGCAGGCTGCCACTAGCGCGGCGCCAGGTAACCTGACCTGAGGTGCATGTTTTTGGATGAGGGGAGGAAGCCGGAGAACCCGGAGAGAACCCACGCAAGCACAGGGAGAACATGCAAACTCCGCACAGAAAGGCCCAGGACCGGATTCGAACCCGGAACCTTTTTTGCTGTGAGGTGACAGTGCTAACCACTGCACCACCGTGACGCCCATAATATGTCCATCCACGTCCATAAATATCTTTAAAGGCTGTTTTCTTTTGTTTCTCATACTTTGAGCCAGAAATCTTCACTTCAGTAGCACTTATTAAACTGAGTGAGCTTTATTCCCATCTGTAATCTAAAGGTTTTACAGGGGGTTTGTTCATGTGTCTTTCTGATTTATGAAGTGGTAAAAAAAAAGATATCCAAAATCACCTCAGTAAAATTCTTTGACTGTAAAATGTCAACAAAATGAAATAAGAATTTTGAATCTTGCTAAACAAGTTTCAGATTTCTGTTCTGGAATTTTAAGCAATTTGTAAGCACATATGTAATTATAATTCCTCATTTGCATATTTTAACATGACATTTTTGGAAAACGAATGATAGAAAAACAATTGTCTTAATACAGGCTGAGTGAACTATTAGTTCAGACTTTTTACTGCTTCACCTTTATCATCCTCTTTGTGATCAGAAGGGCTCGAGGATCGGCTCGCCATCATTCGGTCATTTGGTCCATCGTTTTGAGCATCAGAGATATTTCAACAACTATTCAATGATCGCTATGATTTTGCACACGTGATGAACTCGAAGGACTTTTCCTCGAACACCAACGTGGAATTGACAAATATTTGATGTGCTGCTTTTCTCGTAGCACCATCATCAGGTTAAAATGTTCGTCCAACACCTTATATGATTACCAGCTAATTACAAATGAACAACATTCTCATCACCTGTACTTTGTTAGCACGTTAACATGCTACATTTACTGTAACATTAACATTGAGGACCACCTCCCAGCTGCTAGCATGGCTGCTTCCTCTTTTGTTTTCCACTATTATCACTCTTTAGTTTTTGTATTTGTGGCGTTCCCTGACCTAAAGTAAAAAAAAAAAACATATCATGTTAGAATTGTATTTTAATGAGTGCAAAAGGCCTACAGTTATTAATGCATACATGGCTGCCAAAATAAAACAAAGTTCAACCTGACCACTTAACATTAAACTGTTAGCAACTTGCTAATAGAGTTAAATAATCTTGCAGATACATGAAACATGAAATCACATTTACAGCACTCTTCTTCACAGTTTAGTTTTTTCTTCCTTTCCACATCCTGTTAAAATAAGAAACTGACCACAGAACTTCACCTGAATGCTGTTTTGGGGGTGAAATGAACTGTAAAATAAACCTTCCCTTTGTTTTGGTGTTGTAATGTTTCATGATTTGGACTGAACACAGTGCTAAAGTGCAGAAAAAAAGCTTCCCAGCAAAATGATTTGAAGCAGCCGCAGAGATGCGGCGGACCCGAGCGGCCGAGCAGCCGTCCCTCTGAGCAGTTTGGCGTCTTTGGAGGCGGACACGATGCGGCTGAAGGTGGGGTGGACGTGTCGGAAGTTGTTGTGCAGAGGTGTCACCTGCTCTGCATCCTCCTCTGTGGAGAAGATCTGAGAGGTAAACTGGGCCAGCTGAGGAGAAAATAAAGAGGAAAAACACCTTCTTACAGGAAACTATTGAAACCTGTTTTTCATAGAAAAGTTACTTTGGAAGAAACCTACCTGGGACCATGAGATGTAGATGGGGACTTCATACAAAGTCCAGACCACCACCTGAGAGCACGGCGGGGTGGTGAGGCTGCCGTAGTACCGGTAATACTGGCTCATGTTGTGCTTCGGCAGAAGGCTCATCAGCGGAAACGGCTTGACTTTAGTCGTTTGGCCTTTAGGGAGGAAGCACGGCCGTAAGGAAACACAGGTAACATAAAGCAGGACTGGATTTCCTTTACTCACCTTTGTAAGCAACAGAGGACAGTTTTTGTGATATGTGTCCAACGTGCACATTGTCTGCATAAACCACCTGCAAAAAATGAGGACAAAATCAACTCAGATTTGTTCAAAGAATGCCACAAAATCAAAATCGAACCCAAAATAAATGGAAGACAAGTTTGGCAAAGAAACTGACGTCAATGAAGAATCCAAGAACAGCCAGTCCTGTTGGGTCGTCCAAGGCTGCGGACACATTTGGATGGATGGACTTCAGGTTGACTAAGTGCATCTGGACGTGAACAGAAGCACGGAGACGTTAAGGGAAGGTTTGCGGAGGCAGCTGGCTGCCGGCCGTGCAGCGCTGCCTACTGACCCTACTGTACCTCCATCGGGTATCTGCGTCTGTCCACCGTGTGCTCGGAGCCGTTGCTGGCCGGGCCTCCCCAGTGGAAGTGCAGCTGGATGGTGCGGTACACATCCGGAAGACCTCCGCCGCTCACTTCCATGCCGCTGCCGACCTGCAGGATAACTGAGAGCAACCGGAGACACGTCACCTCCGACACAACACAGAATAACGCCGTCCGTGAGAACGTCGCAGCGTATTCACCCGAGTGTCCGTCGTTTCTGAGCGTCCAGTGGCCTGTTTGGATGGCGTCGAAGCCCTCGAGGTGTAAAGACCCCAGAGAGTCATTTCTGGTCATGTGATGGTCCAGATTGATGGGAGAGTGATGGTGTTCAAGTAGAGGGTAACATGAAGGGAAGGTGTCCCCCCAGGCGTAAGGATCTGAAGATGGAAAAGGAACCACATGAGCGAGACCGAAGAATCCAGCCGGCGAGACGTCGTCATGAGGTCAGAGGATGAAGAAACTGAAAACGGAGCAGGAAAGCTGAAACACCACAAAGTACGTTCAGGAGCTTTAGATCATATCTCATGATCTTCCTCAGGACTTCTGGCTCCTGTTGGCTTTAAAGGTGAGACTGAAAGGTCGCACCGTGTCACCACAGGTCCGTTTAGTGGCTGCTCCAGAGCGTTCAGTCATTACACACCATCTTCACACTGAAGCAGTTTTCATGAAGGGAAACTCAGTCCGAACATCATCTGAGGAAGACTGCGATCAGAAGCTCCCCAGCAGCTACTAAACACACATTGTTGTCATTATTTTGTACTGTATACTCAAATATTGCTTTTTGTTTTGGGGGTTTTCTCTAATCTTTGCTTCTTTTTTCCTCATGAAATACTCGATAATTGAACCTCTTATTCAAACGGCAGTCTGAGAGGTTTCAAGGGGAAATCTCTGCTTTGATGATTTGCTTGTATTGGACGTGTTAAAAGTGTCACCAACCAGAGTTTAAACAATTGGCAAATAAAGTTCTGCTTTCTGTCATTGGACAGAAAGCAGAACTTTATTTGTACGAAATCAGTCTGTTTCAGCTGAATTATGTCTCATCAATAAATCGAATCAATTTTTATATTGAAACAAGATGCTGAAGAAGGCAGAGTTGTGCTACGTGTTGTAACCCACGTTACACGTATAAGCAGCTTGTTTTTAGAGTTTCAGCATCACATCACCATCTGAAAAAAGGCGTCATATTTTCTGTGCCAGGGACTTATTCCATCTTTTTGAATTTATATATTGATTTTATAACCGTGAACTCTTCGGTCAGAGATCCTCGTCTGTAAGTTGTTGTCTGTGTATTTTAAAATGAAGGAAGTAGTTGTTACTTACCACAGTGTGGCTCATTGTAACAGTAGTCTTCTGGAATAGAAAAACAAGTAGGATGTAAACACATTATTTTTCTTTCCTCTCATTTCATGACGTTAAACTCAACAAATGATCTTTTAAATATTGTTGAGCCTGCAGCGGGACCCTCACCCGAGTCAACGCACGAAACAATAATCATGAGGAAAGCTACAGTCCAAATCATATCGCAGGTCCGGCAGCCGGTGCGTCGGTATCTGAGGTAGACTGAAGAGATCAGCGGGAACGTCCTGCTTAAATAGGAAGGAGGTGAAAGCTGAGTTCTACTCTCTCCTGGTCTGATCGGTGAACCGTGTCATTACCAGTCTAGTGATCTTTTCTGATCAACAGGCTCATTGATGCAAGGACAGCTTCACCCCCCTCCTCCCTCGCCGCTGCCAGCATAGATGCCAAGTGACGAGTAACAAGACCCATTCATCTCCTGGGAAAGTCAGAGGATGTGTTAGAAGTGAACAGAATATATATGACTCAGTACAAGGAGGTTGTAAAAAGTTCAAAAATGGGGACATTCAAAATGTAAAAGGAGAAACACAATTCCAAAATTTAATTTTGTGAAGTTTAAAGTGTTTTAAATCATTTTTATTTTTAGGATTTCCCTTTTAACTCTATCATTGTGCCCCACATTAAAAAATGTACAGTGAAAGGGATATCCTGTCAATACAAATTCATTTCATCAATGTAAATTTACAGTTCAAACTTGTTAATTTTTTATGAATTATCAAAGTCCACTGAAAAATGAGAACCTGCAGCCAGTTAAAAGTCCTCGATTTGATCTATAAAAACTCAGACATCTCCTTTAATGTCAGACTTCATCGTGCACGTTTATGTGATGTCTCGTAAATTCAATCCCTGCCTGACTGAACAGCTCGGCGTTAAGTGTTACGTCTCCCACCAGGACTAGATGGTGTGATTTTGTCACTACGAGTGAACAAAGCCTCTTTCTTCAGCGACAGCTTCCCAGCTGGGTATCACTAGCTCTGCTCCGCCGCTGCCTTATGAGTCACTGCGAGGTGCACCGTATCCGTCGCTTTAAATTATTTGAATCTCTGGACCGCCTTGGATTGGATTCATCCACAACCTCCAGCTCTCTGCGGGGGGGATTTCCCCGCAGCCCACCTTAATCCTCTTTGACATTTGGTCACGGCAGACGGAGGAATTTCCTCGACGAGGAATCACAGAGCAGCTAAATGTCGTATCTGATGAGGTTCCACGTAAAGTGGAGCGTGTGTTCGCAGCCACTGACGCACGAGTCGTCCTTCATGGTGCAGTTTATTTGGCATTTGATTAGATGTACATCTACCTGAAAAACACAAGCTCCCCTGCAAATGAAGCAATTCTTTTTTTCCCCGAAGGCTATGAAATAAAAGACAATGAAATGTAGCATTAGTTGTATTACACATAAAACATTTCAAACCCCAAAACTTCTCCGCCATCGTTGAGACCAGAAACGTCGGTGTAAATGCAGCTGTTTGGGTTGTGGGCAGTTTGTTGGAGATATGAAACTATATGCGGGAGTTTTTGAAGCGACTGTACAGGACACACTGAAAAAAGAAAAAGCTCTCAGCATGCCAAAGGATTAAAACATGCAGCGCACGTCAAAACAAGCAGGTCGGAAAATAAAACCCAACAAACACAATGAAAAAAACAAAAACAGTCTCCGAGCACACATGCACACTTTACTTTTCTCCACAATTCGTGAGAACATGATTTTGTTTGTTGGATAATCCATTGTGGATTGTCAATGCAAACAAATACAAAAAAATAAAGCAAAATGGGGAAAATAAGCTTAAAGATAGCACAAAAAAAATGATGTTTTATACAAACAGTACATTCAAACATGAGATCCACAGACGTCAGACACGTTTCCAGCTGTTTGTTTCCGGGCAGATCAGAAGCTGTTTGGATGCCGGTGGTTGTGGGTCGGCTGACCTGAGGAGCCTCTCGGCCCGACGAGCTTTCCTCAAATTCATCCTCGAGTGAATCAAGCGATTGTCATCCAACTCGTTCCAAATAAACCGTTTACACTTTTCTTTTATTACAATAGTTTTTTTTAACTGGGATCCGGTAACAGACCCGTTAACACCGAAACAAAACGAAGACTACGGCCGGCCAACAAACTCAACAGGAGAGAACAGACGTGCTGCAGGAAGAATCCCACAGATCACATCAGGGAGGAGCGGCAGCATCCAAATGGGACGACCGATCCGCTTCCCCCAAAAAACAGAAACTAAATATATTAAATACAGGGATGACACTCAGTTTTAAAACAGTTCAGTCAGCAGATACACAACTATCCTGCAAAGAGCTGATGAGAAAGCAACAACAGTGGGATCATTGGCATGATTATATAACTTCATGTTTGGAACAGTTATTTTCAAATACATTTTTTCCTAATTTAATGACGACTCTTGAAAAGTCTTCACTTTGTTGATCAACAGGGAAATCCGCCGACATCTATCCCACAATTAAACAATCAAGATTACAACCTGCAGTCATAAATTATTATCAAAGAACACGAGACCAAACTCATCAGCATCATCAGCGTTACCTGGTAAAAACTAACCGTACCTTCCTGCAAGGTTAACGTCTGAACTACAAAACGTTTTCTGCTGCAAATATGTGCTATAAACCTGGAAGACAGCTTCATGTATTGGACTAATAAAAGTGAGCGGGCAGAAGTTTTTTTAGTTTTTTTATGAGCTGTAGAAATGGAGCGCTGGGACATGCTGCGACAGACAGGCTGGATGAGAGCGTCATGGTAACCTGGAGGGCGACAGATCATTACAGAAAAGTCCGATTGAAAGTATGATGCAAAAAAAAAAAAAAAAAAAAAAAACACACACAAGGAACAAAAGCTGGCTTCGCTGCTCGGCTGGTGTCGGACTGAGACCTGAGGCTGTATTTACACCAGGGCTCCTGCAGATGTTTCAGAAGCTTTGCTCAGTCCAGTAAAAGAGCAGCCGTCTCAGGCTGATGTCGTGTTCGTCTCTCGCTCCGTCTTAAAAAAACAACGCTTAGAAGTCTGACGGTCTCCAGAACGAGACGTCCTCCTGTCCATGAAAAAACTCCCTTCTGATACATCTGTACAAATTTCAGTCCAGACTTCCTCAGCCAGCGGGTTTCATCCGGGTTAGGTTGGTCCTATACCACGGTGCTGAGGCAGGAGGTGCAGTCTGCAGACATGGGAGCAGGGGCGTGGCCGTCGGTGGGCGTGTCGGGCCCCACCAGGAGCGTGCTGCTATCTATGGAGTCCTCCCTCTCCTGAGAGGACGGCGCCGAGTCTGGCACGGGACCGGAGGCGTTGGGAATGTCGGCCTGGAGCCCGTCTCCCATGGCGCTCATCTGGCTCGGCACCATGGACACCCCGCTGTGTCCTGAAGATGAGGACAAAGAGACGAAAGGAGGAGCTTAACACGCCGTACGTGGTGAGGTTGTGAAACAAGAAGAGAACAGGATGCCTACCGAGGTCCACGTAGAGGAGGCTGTCTGGGTTGATGGAGGCTTCGTAGGGAGGGGGGGGTCGTCGGGGTGCTGGATGTCGGGGTATTTGTAGGCTGCGTACGGCGGAGGAGGCTCTTGGAAATGAAAAGCGCCGCCCTCTCCATCATCAGACAAATGCAGAGGAGTGAGGCCGGTGCCGAAGGCGTCGGGCCCGTAGTCGAAGCCCGGGACTCGTCTGCCGAGGTTGAAGTGGTGCACTGACAAACAAAAAGCTTTATGTATCACGTCACCTCAAATCTACATAGAAGTAAAAAGTATTTAACTGCAACTAGAATCCTTCAGAGGCCTGAGATGGACTGTTCAACAGGCTTCATACTCACAGTTTCCTCCAATCAGGGTTTCGATGCGTTCACGTCTCCTCTGACGGAGTCGGTGCACCATGAAGAGCAGCAGAGAGAGGATGAGGAAGGACGAGATACAGCTGACGATCAGCCGCATCCCACTGGCCATCGAGTCAAACAGACTGTTTCCATCTGGGGGGGGGGGGGGGGGGTTAGCTCTGCACTGTTCATGTGTGAAGATTCAATCGTTTAAAAACCCGTTTAACACAACAACATGAAACATTCAGGAGACAGAAGATGCCCCCTCTTTATTTAAACGAGTCATTTGAACACGATATGTTTCACATCACTTCAACAATAAACGTGTGAGGCTGGCTGCTCCATGAACACATGCATCGACTGCAGGCTCGCAGCTCCAACTGTTTGCATGTAGTATAATACTGAAGGAGGGGTGGGAGGGTGTGTGTGTGTGTGTGTGTGGGGGGGGGGGGGGTGTACCTGGATCCAGGCAGGTGAACTTGCAGCACTCTTTGGGATCCTTGCGGAAGTGCTGGCAGCCCTGCGGCCGCTCACACAGCGCCGCTACGCACATCTCCGGCTCGCCGTCGTGACACGTGCAGCTCAGACACGGGTCGTCTCCCTTCGGGGTGAAGTAGTAGCCCTCGTTCACAACGTTGTCCTTTATGTCCACGCACGTTTGTCCTGCGAGGGGAAATGAAGCGTCGGAATAAACACGGCTGCATGAAACTGACGTGTCTGACGGAGGAATTAACGGCAGCTCGTACTTCTCTTGCACAGGAAAGGAAACTTCTTGTAGCAGTTCTCGGCGTGCCAGCTGTGAAGGCCTCGTTCATTCATGCTTTTAATCTGAAAGCGCTGCAGCTGTGCACAGAAGACATTGTCCTGCGTGGGGGAGGCCTCCCCAAAATTCATCAGACCCTCAGGTGGTAAAAACACCTGCATTGACCCTGTCGGGAAACAACAGAGATTTACACATTAGCACACTCAAATTACAAAAACAACACATCTCACCCATTTAAAACAGCAGCTGTTGAATACCTTTGTAAGCGACTTCCCAGCGGCCCTCCAAGGAGTGATTCTGATTGGTGATCACGTACTGGTAGCCCACCCAGAACCTGCAAATACAACATTTAACAGCTCCTTCAGGGTTTATGCAGTAGCATATATTGACCACTAGATGGCCTGCGACAGGTGATGGAGCCTCCCCCCCCACTCCCCTACTGATCTCCAGCATCCTCCAGAATAAAAGAGAGGAAACTCACTTGCACTGGTCTCTGCGTTCACACACTTTGTCATCGAAGTCCACCTCGATCTTCAGGATGAACTGCAGCTCCTCGTTGGTCACGAACGTCGCCAGCGAGCCGTTGACTTTCTGACACGTGTCCACAGCCTGCCAGTAGTTCTCGTTCCTCAGGTAGACTTTGTAGCAGCTGGCCGTCTTCTCGTAGTGATGCCAGCCGCTGGGACATTTCTCTGTGGACGAGGAGACGCTTTCACTGCCGAGCACACAACCAGCAGACAGAACCACGACTGACCCGCTGAAATGAAGCTGCTTACTGTTGAAGCGAACGGGCTGAGCCACGCCGATCACGTCCTCCACCTGGTCGTAGCCGTTCCCGAAACGAAACCTTTCCTCCTTAATGGCTGTAAAATAAACCAAGAAAGAAGTCAACAAGCGCTTGCTCGTATTCTAAATGCAGTTTTCAGTCCACATCTCGACTCGTGCTGAGCTGATTCCTAAAAGTCGATCACAGAAAAAACATCTGAGAAAAAAGGAATTTGATGCAGATTTGAGAAAAAGAGTTTTTTAGAGTGAAGAAGAACCCAATCTGGACTCTTGTTCTTAATATTATATTATTATATATTATTATAGCTCCAGCATGATACTCGGCAGACAGACAAACTGTCAATCTTTGTTTATGGCATTGAAACAAACAAACAAATCAACAGGAACAACAGCTGCACAGAAAAAGACTCAGATTGACATTCAAACTATTTTTCTATCAAATGTAAAAAGGCAGCAGAAGCCTGCTGATGTGTATTTTGAAGAACTACGAATCATTAACAGATGATTTTTCAGGAAACACTGCAGAAATAACCCGACAGCAATTACAGGTTATGAAAACAACAATATTTAATGCAGCGGTTTATGGAGCTGCACATTTTGATTTGTTGAGGAAAAAAGAGCGAGTCAGCGACAATAAAGACTTCAAATGTACTCAAAACAAATCGGAAGCAATTTTGATTTTAAGAAGCTATAAAAACAAAACATGTAATTTATTTACATTTATGATAGGCTTTTACAGTTTACTTACTCCATCTTAACTTATTTTCTCCATTTTAAGACTATAGAGGTATTTCTGATACGTTTTTTATCTCCTGTTTTCTGCCGCCGTACTTCTCACTACACTATAAAGTTGAAAAGTTTCTTTTGGTATTTGCCAGCCTGCAGTCGGCGTGAAGCATCGATCCAACTTTTCATACTATTCAACGAAGATAATCCCATGATGAGACCCGTGATGTTCATGTTTATCTGGCTGACAGTAACAGCTTGCTTGGGCAAGTGTTTGGGTTTCTGTTGCATCACCACATGAACAGGAAGAACATCTTCAGCTCCACGCTTCTTCAGTAACTAATAATCAGGAGATTTGCTGGTGAACACAGCATGTATGCATCTGTTGAACAAACAAAGACAACAACAGGAAGTTCCTTCTTCAGCAGTCGGTTCTATAACGGTACTGTGTTTCCTGAACAATGAATAGAGTCCATCAGAACAGTGTCGTGGGCCCACGGCGTCCACCGAAGATGCACAGCTACCGCTGGAGGTCACATGACGACCTCAGTGCTTTCAATGAGTCCCATTATCAGTCAGAGATGTGGGAGAAGGTCTTTCTGGATTTAAGGGGGAACAATAGGTTTAGCAGCGCGACACGGACGCCATGTTGAAGAGATCAACCGTCCGTCAACAAACACGCAAACACACGTAGAGCTGCTCTGCTCTGATTGGCTCCTTCAGGTGTCAGAAGGTCCAAACATCCCTCATGTTGCAGGTGTTCGGTACCTGTGGCTGTAAAAGGGTTGAAGTGTCTCTACTCACGGGGACAGTCCATCTCGTCGCTCTTGTCCTCGCAGGCCGTCCAGCCGTCACACTGCCAGGACATGGGGATACACTGCATCTTCCCGCTGCGGCAGGCGAACTGCCCGGGGCTGCAGCGCTGCTCTGAAACACAACGGGAGGCTTCGTGTGGTCAAAGCTGCACGACACTCACGACTTTCCCAAACAACACAAAACCATTTGAAGTCCAGAGTCCGGCAGAGGACTGAACGAGGCCACGTGAGCTCTGAGGGCCGGTAACACTGGAAGATCTCCTGGTGATGGGATGGAAATCACAGCTATGGTGTAAATAAAGAGATTATTAATGTTCCTGATAAAGACCAGGTTGAATAAGAGCAGCACCACCTCTGGACACAGCTGGACACTACAGTACATTTACATGGAGACGCACACACTTCCCGTCATCCTGTTAGCTCACTCGCTAATGTAATATATTAAAAAGAAAGAAAAGAAGAAGAAAAGAAAACTGGTGAAACGTGTCTGAATATGTTCAGATGTGATGTGACCACAGGAAGAAGACTTTCTTCTGTCCTTGTCTGGAGCTGGACGTTGACAGCGATCTGTTGCTGAAAGTGATTTATGGGAACCAACCAAAGCAGCCGGTGATGACGAGGCTGTAGATCTCCAGGCTTCCTGTTTTCTGCTTCCTGTTTCCAGCCGGATGTTTAACACGTATGACGTCGAGCGTGTGATGAAACAACAGGTCATCAAGTATTCATCATGTTAGAGCAAAGTTAACTCATGAATACTGTTTTACGTCTAAATAGAAACGATATGTACGAGACGACTTCAAAAATGACTTTTAGACTATTGAGGGATGACTTTTGTATTGAAAACTACGTGGAAATGGAAAATATTAAGATAATAACACAACCACAAGTGTTCTGAGGCTTTGGTTGTTATTGGAGCTGCTGGTTTCTTCCACTAGAAGACAAACTGCTTGCTTACCTGACAATAATCTTGCCAGAGCTAGTCGAGGACCTGAAACAGAAACAATCACGTGACTATCCTGTCTCGACGTTGATCAAAGTCAATGTGATTAAAAAGTACTTTGTGTTGCTCATTAAGCTGTTCAGAAGGAACTCCTGGACACCAACTACTTGTTCAAGCATCAGAAACACCATAAGTCTCATTTTCAGACACTGGAATTACTTTATGTTCTATTGCAGTAAACATGACAAACCTTGTTCATCCTGCTTACTGTTATTTCCAGTAAAACAAGGATAGTAAACCAAACATGTATCAGCTGTATGTAAAGCCGTCGAGAAATGCTGAATTTAATTTACAGTTGGCGCTGAGGACTCAAACAGAAAGGTTGGTTTAAGAAAGCTGACATGAGGCTGTTAACGGTGGAAATGATGAGGGAAGAAAAAACAGCCTTAAAATGAAGAGCAGGTTGAAAACAGCGAGCGTGTTTCCTTGAAGGCCGACTCGGCGTTTTAACGGCCCGCCGGCCGCCTCGTCGTGGTTAATGCTCAGAATCAATGTTATCATCAAGTCTGAAAGTGTGTTGAAATGATGGATAACATCAGAGAACTATTAATAATGAATGCATATATCTATAGAGAATAGACTACGCTAAGAAAGCTAATGGATTTCAAAGATGAGTCGATCTTGCTCTGCAAACTAATTGTGGTAAAATATCTCCATCATGTCCGTCTCTCATTCTCATGATGTAAACATTTGCAGGACTTTTTCTTGGACGAACACGGATGAATGAACATTTTCACCAGATGGAGATGTGAGCATCTACATGGCTGCCAAATAATGCAACAAATTCTCTGACAGCCAATGATGTTTTAAATTTACATATTTGTCACTAATGCATATTGCAAAGACTAGGAAGCAAACCCAAATCCATCTGTTAACTAAATATTTCAACTCTTTAAGCTGAGATACAGAACTATAAAATAAATGTGTGGTTTGAGTGAATAAAGACGGACTGAGTTCATCTGCATTCATGCTGCAAAATCCACAAGAACAGAATTGGTTGGGGTGGCAGATAGCTCAGGTTATCAGATATCACAGCTTGCTCACATCCAGATGTTACACGGCTGCTCTGCAACAGCTTCCCTTCTCATTATCTGGATTTCCTGGTGATTGGGACGAAGCCTCTGAATTTGGATGTCGTTAACAGCTGTTTGAATCTCTGCTGGGCAGGAGGGAAGATGAGAGGTTTTACTGCCTGCTTTGATAACATGGATCATGATTGGTTTGGAAGGAGACCACTAATGGCTCATAATTAACTACAAGTCTACAGTGAGGAAATGTGCATCCACACTCTGCTGCGTATCTACGAATACATCTGATGAATGACGGGACGAGGGAGAGCCGGCAGGACGTCGTCTCCGACGAGCGTTGGATGTTGTGGAAGTGAACACCAGCTCCTCCACCTCCTCGGGAGGAAAGAGAACATCCACTGCTTCCTCCTCCACAACTACAGCTTCCTGGTTGTGACGTGTTGTAGCGTGTTGTGACGTGTTGTAGCGTGTTGTGACGTGTTGTAGCGTGTTGTGACGTGGTGTAGCGTGTTGTGACGTGTTGTAGCGTGTTGTGACGTGTTGTAGCGAGTTGTGACGTGGTGTAGCGTGTTGTGATGTGTTGTAGCGTGTTGTGACGTGTTGTAGCGAGTTGTGACTTGTTGTAGCGTGTTGTGACTTGTTGTAGCGTGTTGTGATGTGTTGTAGCGTGTTGTGACGTGTTGTAGCGTGTTGTAGCATGTTGTAGCATGTTGTGACGTGTTGTAGCGTGTTGTGGCATGTTGTAGCGTGTTGTGACTTGTTGTAGCGTGTTGTGACGTGTTGTAGCGTGTTGTGACGTGTTGTAGCGTGTTGTGACGTGTTGTAGCGTGTTGTGACATGTTGTAGCGTGTTGTAGCATGTTGTGACGTGTTGTAACGTATTGTGGCATGTTGTGACGTGTTGTGACGTGTTGTAGCGTGTTGTAGCATGTTGTAGCATGTTGTGACGTGTTGTAGCGTATTGTGGCATGTTGTGACGTGTTGTAGCGTGTTGTGACATGTTGTAGCGTGTTGTGACGTGTTGTAGCGTGTTGTGACATGTTGTAGCGTGTTGTGACGTGTTGTGACGTGTTGTAGCGTGTTGTGACGTGTTGTGGCGTGTTGTGACGTGTTGTAGCATGTTGTAACATGTTGTGACGTGTTGTAGCGTGTTGTGGCATGTTGTGACATGTTGTAGCGTGTTGTAGCATGTTGTGATGTGTTGTAGCGTGTTGTGACGTGTTGTAACGTATTGTGGCATGTTGTGATGTGTTGTAGCGTGTTGTGACGTGTTGTGACGTGTTGTAGCGTGTTGTAGCATGTTGTAGCATGTTGTGACGTGTTGTAGCGTATTGTGGCATGTTGTGACGTGTTGTAGCGTGTTGTGACGTGTTGTAGTGTGTTGTAGCATGTTGTAGCATGTTGTGACGTGTTGTGACGTGTTGTAGCGTGTTGTGACGTGTTGTGGCGTGTTGTAGCGTGTGGTGACGTGTTGTAGCGTGTTGTGACGTGTTGTGACGTGTTGTAGTGTGTTGTGGCGTGTTGTGGCGTGTTGTGGCGTGTTGTGGCGTGTTGTAGCGTGTTGTGACGTGTTGTAGCGTGTTGTGACGTGTTGTAGCGTGTTGTGACGTGTTGTAGCGTGTTGTGACGTGTTGTGACGTGTTGTAGCGTGTTGTGGCGTGTTGTGACGTGTTGTGGCGTGTTGTAGCGTGTTGTGACGTGTTGTAGCGTGTTGTGACGTGTTGTGACGTGTTGTAGCGTGTTGTGACGTGTTGTAGCGTGTTGTAGCGTGTTGTGACGTGTTGTGACGTGTTGTAGCGTGTTGTGACTTGTTGTAGCGTGTTGTGACGTGTTGTAGCGTGTTGTGCCGTGTTATGTTTTCCTTTCAACATAAGGTTGAGACCTGGATGTTACATGAATATGAACCAAAGCATCTTTGAACACGGTTATGAACATGTAACTAGTATGTTGTGTATGGAGGGTTGAAGTGAGCGTGTTAACTAGTAAGCCGGTTTCACGTGTTTCACATGTAGATAGCGTGTTGTGGTTCTGACAGACCTGGACTGATAGAACCTGTTTGAGATGAGAACTTGAACTGTCCATGATGAGTTTAATGACCACGTACACAGAGATATAAATAACCCGGTTTCTCATGTTCCATGTAAACTGGGACACTGATGTGCATCAAACTCTCAGCCAGGTTGGTGCTGCAGGAAAACGCGTTTCTAATGAAAGTAGAAAGTAAACACCGTTTTCTGTCGGAACATCCGAGATCTCCTTTCGGACCTGCAGCCTGTGAAACACTAGAAAGGTTCTGATTCTACTGACATCGACCGTCACGTGTTCTGTGGTGAATCAGAACCAAATATAGTG
>NW_027210721.1:32500-55000 GCF_029030835.1 Brachyistius frenatus
ATCCAGATGTGTACTACAGTCACATTACTACAGTAGAAGTATATCAGTCACATTACTACAGTAGAAGTATATCAGTCACATTACTACAGTAGTTACTACAGGGGGCTCAGGTCTGCTACGTTGTTAACATGACAATGAGACCCACTGACCAGGTGCCGGGGACGGCGTGCCCTCGAACCCGTATCCATTCACCGTTGGGGGATCATGGGGGATGAGCTCTTTCCCATCGGGGCCAACTTTACCTTGTTTGAACTGCACAGAAAACACCATCAGTCAGGAATTAAACAGACTTCCATGTAGCGTAAGAAAGTCCTTCACAAATGTGGGGAACAGACAGACAACTTCACGCATCATTTCTGATTTCATACAGTAATATATCAGTGAAATCTACCTGTGCATTGAGAGCTGCAGCCTGTTGAATCTGGCTTTTGTTGAGAGCTTTGCTGAACGGGTCTCCAGCAAAGCGGGTGTTTTTGTGAACTACTTCTCTCGGCTTCTTAAATAGAGCGTCATCATCTTTAACACCTGATCAAAGAGATGTGGAAAAACAGACAAAAATCACTATCAGTAGCTGAATGTTGTGATTCTAATGACAAAACGAAGAGAAGCCCAACATGCAGGTTTGCTGTTCGTACCCTCTGGATAATACATCAAGGCGTTCTTGGCTTTGTACTCCCATGTCTCCAGTCCTGCTTTCACACATTGCAGCGCTGCCTTCTCGGCGGACGGCAGCGCCAGGTTCTCCTCGTGGCGCTGGCACAACATCACAAGCGTTTATGAATGTTTTTAATGTAGACCTGGAGTTGCTGATTTTAATACTTCACATGAAATGAAGCAACTCGTAGAACATCAGGTGTGTTTTTATGCACAAGTAAGCTACAAACTTTAAGATGACAAAAATAGTACATGCAAAAATTTGATCACAGGCAGGTTATTAAAACGATATTCGAATGAGAATTTCTATGATCAGCACACGTGTCATCCAAATATTTCATTCATTTACTTTGAACTCCATCCAAACCTGTTTGAATTCAGCCTCGGCCTCATAGAGCCACGCGTGCTTCAGCTTCTCCTTGTCCTTCGCCAGATCCATGATCTGCTCGAAGGACGCGTTATCCTCGCTGGTGTTTTTAGCCAGGAAACAGTCCAGACTGGGCAGCTTCTTCTCCTCCTTCTCATCGCCCTTTTTCTCTGTAAACACAACGATAAAAACAAATCTGTTCAATGTACTGCGAACAAGTCAACTGTCAGACCCAAAGAGGAACCACCAGATAAGTGCAGAGTTTTAAAGATGTCTGTTGGTTGACATCAACACATCAGATCAGTGGACGGTTGTTTATCAGAAGTCTGTCCTGACCTCCATCAGATGCTTTGCTGCAGTAGGTGGAGGAGGGAGATGCTGCACCGCCCACTGGGGTCTCAAAGCTGACGGGAGTCACATCTTTCACATGGAAGAAAAGAAACACGTCGGTTTTAACAGACATTGATGGAAACATGCGAAATGCAACCTGAACTTCCTCCGATATTTTATTCTGAGTTTATAGAATCAGTCATTTACATGAAGCAGAAAAACAAACATCAGCTGTTTTTGCCAGTAAAACATTGAAACAGTTCAAATCGTTTCACTCACAGGGAGCAGAAGCCTGCGGAGTAGATTTAGTCAGAGAGGATCCGTATCGGATGGAGATCTCCCTCATCCTGCTCAGGTCTCCGCTCTCCTCCGCCTCCAGGTAATCCTTCTGGGCCTGTAGCTTCGTCACATCAGGGAAGAAGTCCCTCTGGATGATCTTCTCCAAACTCTGTCACAACACACAGGAGCAACTGTTCAGAGATGATTGACAGACAGCTTCACCAACACACAGGAGCAACTGTTCAGAGATGATTGACAGACAGCTTCAGATGATGTCAGATTCTGAAAACACGAATTACAAGTAGAGAAAAAAAAAAACTTTTAATCCTGAAGTATTATTATGCAGCTTGTTATGTTTGATCATCGATCATCTGTTTGATCATCTATGATTGATCATCTATGATTGGTCATAGATGATTGATCATAGATGATTGATCATCTATGATCAATCATCTATGATTGATCATAGATGATTGATCATAGATGATTGATCATAGATGATTGATCATCTATGTTTGATCATCTATGATTGATCATCTATGATTGATCATCTATGATTGATCATCTATGTTTGATCATGTCTGATTGATCATGGATGATCGATCATGTCTGATCGATCATGTCTGATCGATCATGTCTGATCGATCATGTCTGATCGATCATGTCTGATCGATCATGTATGATTGATCATGGATGATCGATCATGTCTGATTGATCATGGATGATTGATCATGTATGATCGATCATGTATGATTGATCATGTATGATCGATCATGTCTGATTGATCATGTATGATTGATCATGTCTGATCGATCATGTCTGATTGATCATGGATGATTGATCATGTATGATCGATCATGTATGATTGATCATGTATGATCGATCATGTCTGATTGATCATGTCTGATCGATCATGTCTGATCGATCATGTCTGATTGATCATGTATGATGTGACTTCTGTATTTCCGCTTCCTTCAGATCCAGAAGTGTCTCCAATCAACACCTCCAGACATCAGGTGTTTGACCGACAGGTGAAATGTCCCGTTGTCCACCTGTCGGTCCGTTAAAGGACAGAAAGCTCAACAGCGGGAAGAATTGAGTGACATGTTGTCCATCAAACACGTAGCTGACAGTACCACCAACAGCCACTTACCTCCACGTACTGCTCTTCATCCAGGACCTTCCTGGTCACCGTGCCCTTCTCCTGGTCCTCGGGCTGCGGTCGGAGAGACACCGCTGTGACCGCAGAAGGGACGAGAGTCCCGGACAACGCTTTCCTCACGCTGGCGCTGCCCTCCATCGGAAGCCTTGTTAGCTTCTAGCCTCGCGGCTAAAGGCGGTCCTTCTATGATAAACAACGGTTGTTTTTACTTCACGAACACGCTTGAAAACGGATAAATATCACGAGGTTGGATGAAGATAATTACACATGGAGAACAGATTGGACGTCGCTAACGCTAACCTACTAGCTAACGCGAGCCTCCTCAGAACAACAGCGGACAACGTCCGTTCGTAGTCAGAGTGGTTACGTCACCGGAAGTTTACGTCGTTTCAAGAAGTTTCCAGTATAAAAGCATAGACTGTTCAAAACAGTTCTGCGTGTCGACTGAAGCCGTTATTAAAAAGATAACACACTATCTTTTGTGAACAGTGTACTCAATATGTCTTTTAAGGTTTTTAGGTCAGATCCAGATAAAAACCTACTCACTTGGCAAGAGAATGAAATTACTCTCAAAATGAAATCTCTCATGATAAGCCTATTTAAGACAATATTGTTGACCGATACGAAGAATTTAAAGGCTACTGATTAAGTTATAATTGGTTAATTTTTACCTGAAAAGAAGAGTTGTTTGAATAAAGTGAACTGTGAGTTTCCAGTGCATGCCAGGTTTTATATTTAATTTGTGTGTATTATGGTTTGCACAAAACAGGAGGGTACTCCATCCCTTTCAAAAAAAGATTTATTCTCAAGGACACTTTTTCACAACCTGTGCAAACTACAAAAACCCATTTACACATTCAAGGTTTACCTTTCAACATTAGTATTAGCATACAACGGCAGTCCTTCCTCAACCAGTTGGACTCAAAAATGGGTAAAACTTCAGTCTACTGTCACATGATTTTAATAACACGTTTTTCTATTTTCGGGTATATAAGAATTTGCGTGGCTATTATATTCAATAACAATACCAATAATTTTTTTTTGTATCAAAACACAGACATATACACACACACACACACACACACACACAGCTCTCTCTTCTTTTTTGTTTTGTTTTTACTTAGTTTTCTGTGTTTCCCACAACAAATGATAATCTTTTCTGACGTCTCCACTTTGCTCTTCGGTTTTTAAACCAAACCTGTATTGCAGAAAAAAATGCTATGTTATTGAGTAGTCATCCTGTGTTTTCAATTACATCCTGTATTTACAATATTTGCCACGGTGTGTATTCAAATTTAAGTGATTATAGGATACATCAAACATCATGCATTATCTATTTAAATGTAATAAAAAAAAAACCGTGAATTATTCAGAGCTCAGGTATCACACAGTCATATTTAAACTTGCACACATATGTACTCCTCCTAATTTACACACACACACGGCAGGTTTAATCTACAACAGCTGGACTCTGTATCAGTATGAAAACAGGGTTACCATTTGTTGCAAGGCTAAATGTGACACAACAGCCTCACCTCTACTCTTTCTTCTCTTAAGCGAGTGTGCTGTGCTAGTTTCTCCCTCGTGTTCACATCTGGATACTGGTTCTGCAGGAACAGCTCCTCCAGTGCATCCAGTTGTTCTTCCGTGAAAATAGTGCGGTGACGTCTGGTTCGCCTCTGCACCTGACTGGATGCCTGCTCCTCTCTGTGAGCGTCTCCCAGCCTGCACGGCTCTGAGCACATCGCTGGGGTCCATCCATACTGACAGGCTGCAGGAAGGACATGTGGTTTGAGGTTAAGTGGTAAAATAACTAAAGCCAAAAGGAGTTTTAAAACATGTGCCAAGAGAGAGGACAGCTTGGTCCTACCTTCATGAATGACATCAGTCTGGAATATGTCTGCACAGTGGGAGCAGCAGCAGCAGCAGCACAGGCAGGTAGGATGAGCAGTCTGGCCTCCAGCAGGACTCCCTGTCTTGTCTTTTAGTCCAAGACCACTTGGTCCACTACTGTTGGGATATTTGCTCAGTATGCTATCAATGGTGAAAGGAAACTTTTGTCTCTCCATCCTGATCAGTCCATCCATCTCCACCCAAGTTCTTCTGAAGCACAAAGCAGTTATGATCGTGATACTTTTAGATAGTTCAGCCTCCGTCGCTGCTCTCCTTCTCCTCTCTCTGCAGCCCGTCAGGCCCTTATAGTGAAGCCGGGTGGCAAAAAAAACAGTAAAACTATAATCCTCCCTATGGTCCAGACACATAAAATGGTTGAAACTTAATTCCTGGCTAATCTGGGCAGTTTTGTGAAGAGGTTAGGGAGGACAGCAGATTCAGTTAATCTTTGCCTCATTCCTTTCTCCCAAAGAAATCAGATTTCACTACATAAAATGAGAAGGGGAGAGCTCCTCAGATCCTTATTGTTAGGGTTTTAGTGAAAAGAGGATTGCTTGGCATTAGAAACCTGGATTTAAGGATGAACATTTTTGGTGTGGCCAGGGACGTGTGTATGCTGAATTTGAGGATTAGATCTTAAGATTGATTTCATAAAGTCACTTTCCTGTTTAGCCTTATCGATAAATAATCTTTTGAAAATTGTAAACTAGTAGTTAGAGAACCTGGTGCTGCACTACAATGAGTGATTAGGTGGTATATAAATGATGGACTCATCTTGTCAGTGTTAGTGACGAGTGGATAAATTTGTATACTCAATACAGAAAAAGAGACACGGTGAGAGCAGATTCAAAAAAGAGATCCGTCGGTGTGGTTTGTATTCACGATCATGCATCATGTGTCTTATCTGTGCGCTGCAGTCTTTTCAGGCTGACTTCTCTGACAATGTACACAGCTGAGGTAAAGCTATTACAGGTTAAATTCATCCCCCCTAACAAATCCTGTGATTTCATACAAGCTAATGCACCCCTTTTTTTTTCAGAGAATTAATGGATTTCCACAATCTGTCTTAAGCTCCCTTTATAAGGGCTTTTCAAAACAGATAACAATAAACACCATCCCATCCTTTTCACTGAGGTTTAACAGTGTCCGGATTGTTGATGTATAGTTTGCGGACCACGTGAGATTACTATCTGCAGTTATTGTGGTGCTCAATAGAGGGAATTGTACCACATCCACGTCGGAGCAAACGGTTCAAAATTCATTACCCGGGATTACAATGATAAAGGTTCATTTTGTTGTTGTAAGCAATATTTGGTACAAGACGTAAAGTGAAGGAACCGCCTACACCCACATCCAAGATCAAGTTCTTCTGGCTTTTTGTGGAGATGTTTTGGGACTGCTCTCCTCAATGGAAAGTCATTTTCAACTTAACAACATTATTTTTCTTCGATGCATCAGTAATTGTGCACCACATTGTGGCACAAGGATACCAGCCTTTAAAAACACAACCTGAAGTGAAATACATCAAGTATTCATTTATCTAAACACGATGCTCATGTTTTTTTGAGAGATTTTTCTTTTTTTTCCTATTAATTATGCTATATGCAATGCTATATATTCTAGTACGATGCACACATTCATTTATATTTTTCTAATGATATCTCTATGCTAAATATATTTCCATTATAATGTAACATGACCCAGTTTCCCCTCTGGGATCAATAATGTATTTCTGATTTGGATAAAGCAGAAATGGAACATACTGGGCATTTTATTTTGCTGCTGCTTCTTTTCACTCACAGAAATCCAGCAGACACATTAGTGACTCAAAAGACGAGTCCATGAGGAGGCAAACATTTGTAGTAATTCCTTCTCTGCCTTACCGTGAAGTGACGCTGCATATTGGAGACAGTAATACCTCGAAGATATCACACACCTGTCATGCACAATGGAAATTGCTCTGGTGTTTTGTTCAGTATAATTATCACAGATTAACATGCCTTTTAGGTCATGGGTCTCGATGGGACCTTCAGACAGCATTTTAAATAGGAGGTCAGTGGGAGGAAATATGAAAACGTGAATTATAAAGGACACAAGTTACGTCCATACAATTCAGACAGGAGGAGAAAATAAAAAGAGCCACACTGACTGTGATAAATGAGCAGAGAATTGCACATGGCATCAGGCTCAGTGTCTCCGCCTGCTGCTGCAGTCCAACACCTCCCGGGATCAGATGACAGCTGAGTGACCAGGAGATGGACAAGATCTCCCAAACATAGACTGCTCAGGAAACACTGTCTGATGGAGACTTGGGAGGAATCAGAAGAACTGGCCGGTCTGATAGTCGTCTGGTAGCCGTCTGGTAGCCCTGTGCAACGTTTCTCTCTGTTGTGTTGTTGTGCTTCAACGTCTTCCTACAAGCTTGAGCTGAGGTGGTTTTAAACCAGCGTGTTTGTCCTCCGATGTGTCCCAGCAGTGTGTAGATGGCGTACCACTTCACAAGTCTATGAGTTGTTAACAACCTCACCAAACACAGTTGTTGTTTTTCTCTGAACTCCTCACATGGTTTCGTTTCAATAAATGATCAATATAGATCAAATATTATAGAAAAAGTCAAAAAACTGAAAACAGATTTGTGCATCAGAACATTTTTATTCTTTTGTCTCAGTGATCCTCTGACGACTGATCAGATTTATCTGCTGTCTGTTTATAAAACTGGATATGAAGCAGCTCAAACAAGCTCCACCTGCACAAACTACCAAACTACCTCTAACAGACTGCACACTGCTTCACCAGCAATACTCTGATGATGTCAGAGCCTATATTAGAGACTAAACAAGTACTTTTACTTGAATACTTTAACGAGGCCTACATTTTCCTGCTAATGCTTATATAGGCTACTACTACTTAAAAAGGATTCTTCCTTGTGATTGAGTATTTTAACTTTGCTTTATTAGTACTTTTACATCCGTTTTATGTTTCTCTCCAATCCCTTTAAAACTTCTTACAAAGTCCTAATATCGTCTTTTACGTGAAACTACATCTGAATAAAGTCTCACAACTGTAAATCCAGAGTTTATAACATGAAACAGTTGTGGAATATTTCTGTTTCCAAAAAAAGATGAGAGATTGTGTGTAAATTGGGTTCAGTATCACAACACACTTGACTTTACATGATGTGGTTTTGGGGTTTTTGCATTAAACTGGAGCAGTGATGGAGAGAGGGCGGAGTAGTGCGCCCCCCTGTGGCAGAAGACGACAATTACCACAGATGAACGACGGAGCGACACGGCGCGGCAGCAGCCCGCCACTCGCGATAACTCGCGTCGGGGCAGCAGCCGGGCGGAAAAGGCGGGAGAAGGCTGCCGCTTCCGCGTCCGCGTAGCAGACACAACACTGGGGCAAAATGGACGATAAGTTAATATTGTCTGTGTTTAATTACCCAGAGCTGTACAATGTCACTTTGCCGAACTACCGCTGCACGGAAAGTCGCGCAAACGCGTGGAGGAACATCAGCGTCGGCCTCGGGCTGCCATGTGAGTGCTTCTTTTTTTGTTTATCACAACTTCATGACACTTATGATCTGCTGAGTCTGTTGGCGCGGAGCTCTGAGGAGGCAGACATGAACCACCAGCTGTTCCTCGGAGGTCAGCGCGGCTCCGTCACCTGTTGCCGGCTATTTGGAGCTTTTTATATTTATTTATTTCCTTCCGCACGGCCGCTGCCCGGTGGTGTGGATGCAGCCGCGCGCACCGTGTTAGCGGTAGCAGCCGCTGCTCGCACGCCGTAGGCCGCGCTGCACCGAACGGCACGGTCCAGCTCCCCGGCGCCGCGTGTCCGGCACGGCACGGCGCGGCGCGCTGGAGGAGGAAAGACCCGCTCAGCGTCACTGACTCGCAGTGTTTACCGAGTCGCGTGCTTCTCGTGTCGCTCGTGAACACCGGAGCTCCGTGCGAAGTAAAAGCGAAGTCTCGTGGATGCGGCGGCGGCGGCGGCGGCAGCGGCGGCGGCACGGTGTGTTCCGTGACGTGTGATGGAGCCGCGGGACGGAGGCCCCCGGCCCGGAGGCCCCCGGCCCGGAGGCCCCCGGCCCGGAGGCCCCCGGCCCGGAGGCTGACCGGCTGCACGGGATGAAACGAACCCGTCATGACCTCCAGACTTGGCTCAACAAGACAAATAAAAAAACAAAACTAGAAGAGTTACTTTTTTTTCTTTCTTTGTAAACTTGATCAAATTAAGCCCAATAATGCATAATTTCATTTTTACCACAATATGGTAATTTAGCTGGATTTGAATA
This sequence comes from Brachyistius frenatus, assembly GCF_029030835.1. Taxonomy (NCBI): domain Eukaryota; kingdom Metazoa; phylum Chordata; class Actinopteri; family Embiotocidae; genus Brachyistius; species Brachyistius frenatus. Next base: position 41,483 of record NW_027210721.1, read on the forward strand.
GTTATTAGACTAAACACACATCACACTATGAACAGTTATAAATACACTTGTATGATTTAATGCATCACAAAACGCATCTGCAACAAATTCTACCTTTACTAACATTGTAATGTTCATTTTTTTCAGCTGTTTGTGAGCTGATCATTCAGATGTCTGATTTTAGTGGCCAAATACCACAAAGTACAATCAACAGTAAAGCTGAAATATTTGGTTGATTAATCAAACTGTAACAAAACTAACTGACAACCAGTAATTTATGAGGCAAAAATCCAAATACTCCTTGTTAATACTTTTAATTGTGATGATTTGCAGAATGTCCTATTGTACCGTAAATACGTATAAGTTTGATTCTGGCATTCAAGCAGTTTAAAGGTGTCAGCTTGGACTTCAGGAATGTAACAGACAGTTTGTAATTGTGACATTTTTTTGACCAAACAATTAATCCATTTAGAAAAAAAAAAAGGTTATTCAATAGAAAATCAACACTTCTGACGATCTCAGAAAATGCACTTCTTTGACATCTTTCCATTATTTTATAGTTTAGTAATACGGCCTGTTGGCCAACAGCGCTGAGCAGTCATTTATCTGAACTTATGCATGACTGGCGCCTTAGAACCGAAACCAGCAGAACCTTTTAACCCAAACACCAAATCTAAGGACCATCACAACTGAATGTTGTAATTTAACTACACGTTTAATAAGACTGCATCAGTTCAGTCAAGATGAAGACTTCTATTCGGGTCAGCGAACACCTCAAAGATCCATTCAGGTGTCTGCAGCCACTTCACAGCAGACTAAGTGGACGTCCAGGTGGCTTTCAAATATGATCATACTTTGTGTGCATTACTGGTAGTTTTTCTGTGATTTCTTGCTCCTTACATTCTTCTTTTTTACTTTTCAAGCCGAGGAGTGCAAAAGAAAATGGAAGAACATGAGAGACCGGTACCTGAAGGAGGTCCGGATGGAGATCAAAAGCAAGAAACAGGGAGAAATCGCACAAAGTAGATGGAAATACAGACAACTAATGAACTTCATTGCTCCTTTCACTGGATCAAGAAGCGGGGTGGCCGACATCTGTGGCAGCAACGATGACGACCACGACAACCCTGACCACGAGTCCGGCAGCGCCGAGGGAGAAACCACTTTGTTGGAGGCCGTCAAGACGCCACAGAACCTCACCAAGGCGCCAGCGAGTTCGCCCGACCTCAAGTCGGTGGCGTTTGTAGCTCAGCTGCCTTCAGCGTCTCAGGACTCCCAGATGGCCCAACTGGCTGTTCTGGCCAAGATGCCATCAACCCCACAGATCACCCCCACCAGCAATACCGGACGCAAACGGCGACTGATGCAAGAGTCATCGCCTTCTTCTCAAAGTCCTACCTCGCCCACAAAATGGCTGGTCAAAGACAACGGCACCTCGTTTCCCAGCAGGCCGCGGGACGAGGACGAACTGTTTCTGCTGAGCTTCGTTCCGGCTCTGAAACGGCTCGCTCCGCAGAAAAGGTGCGAGACAAAAATAAAGATCCAGCAGATCATGTACGAAGCAGAGTTCAACATCGCTCAGACAGAATCTCAGGAGAAGAAGGCAGAGCCAGAAACACTGGGCTGATCCAAAGGGATTGTTTTTCTACTTTGGTTTTTAAAAACCCGTTTAACAAAATGACCCAAACATCTATTTTTCTTTGTGTACACCACAAAGTGGTTGAAAGTGAAGTACAACTATTTTTTAATGTAAAATATGTTTTGGTGTCTGATTGTGTATTTATTAGAGAAGTAAAGCCTTTACAGACCGCGACGAACAAACGACAATAAAACCATGCAAACAGTTAAAGAACGTTTACAGGTACGGTCATTGTTCATACAAATGGATTCAACATCTTCCAGTGATGAAGATCTTCCTCCAAAAGAACAGATGATTTTGGTACGTTAGCAGAACCTGCTGAGAAACGTTCACCTGCTTTCTAGTAGCTCATCCTCAGTAAACAGCACCGACTCACCAGCTGCTGGTTTGGATGCTTCTCCATCACTCGTCCTTCACATGGCTGTCAGGACCCACCGGGTGGTTGGAGACACCATCACTGGTAATGACACAATCCCCATGGCAACGAGGACCATGTGACGTGTTTGTTGATGCTGCCCAAAAACTCCAAAAAAGTGACCTCCTTCCCAAAAAAGTTGCTTTTTTTGCCGTAATATTTACATTCTGTATGAACATACTCACGACAAACACAACACACACACACACACACCAGGACACACACACACACACACACACACACAGGGTGTAAAGACCTGAAAGGTGTGCAGTAATGAAGTCCTAATAGATTTATGACTTAATAAAAAAACAGACAATTACTAAAATCTGAATTTACATCTTTACTGTCAAGAGGGAATTCCCATTTACAAAAGTTGTTTAATGTTCAAACAACTAGTCTTCATTTCTACTCTGTAATAATTACATTATTTTACATTTCATTACAGTGTTATAAATATTAAACTGATCAAAATAAAAGATTTTACAATTTGAAGAGAAGCACTGTTTGAAAATAAATCTTTAAACTGCTTCCATGCATAAACACATTGCTTTAAGTCTCATCTGAAATAAAAAGACAATGTCTGATATTAATTTCAAAATGTGTGTAACATTTTTGCTGTTGATTTGTAAAGATTAGGTCTACTCGTATGAAAACACACTATAGTGAACTATATTTACCTCCTCCATTTTCCCCGAGTGCATAAAACTATCCACTCCAGTAACCAAAATAAATCCACATTAAAAAATGTGCCTCCATGACACGCGGTTCTTGTTGCTAACAATCCAACAGATCTCATTTCACTGAAGTGAAAATTAAAAGTTGTGCAGCTCAACAGCTGACGACTCAAAATGAGGACAAAGTGTGAAATCTCAGTTTCCTGCTCATTGTTGTGTAACACTAGTCATCATATGGGAGCAGAGGGAGTGAACATATATATGTATATATGTACATATTCAGCATATAACAGCCCGGAGGACATTGTGATGTCACAGCAGGAAAAGTACATGAGTAGATAGTAAAATGAATGACGACTCCAACGACCACACTAATCCACTCGGTCATCTTTAACTTGCAGGTCTTGTTTAGTTTCCACCAGAAACACAGACATGCAGATAAGAGGTCAAAGGTTGGAATCAAAAAGCAAACGGTTTGTGTAGTTCTGCTTCCTCAGTGTTAAAGACTTTAAACATAAGGCCACCGTGTTTCACCTTGAAAGCTTTAATTACAACGTCTATCTTCATGTTAAAAATCCTGCCAGCTTTCAAATGTCACATGACTTGGTGTCACGTGACCACGACGAGGAGCTCTCAACACCTCAGAGCTTTTGGTTCAAACATGTTTTCATGCAATCAGCAGCCAGAACATAATCACCAGGGCGACGAACAGGAAGAGGCGAGACAGAAACTGTTCGTCCATGTGCTGCGGGGTCCCGGGCGCCGCTGTTGGGAAGTTGATGAGAAGTTAATTGATATGTTGCTGCTGAAGGACACAAACTCGTCACGTAAAGCGTGTAACAGAAATACCTGGAGGAGGTCGGCCATCATTGATGTTGAAAGCTGTAGCAAAAATACCGAATGGAAAGGCACCGATTCCAAATGACATCTGGAAACCTCCATCTCCGAAGCCGAATCCCTGAAAACCCTGCAGAGATGTGTTCTGTCATTAAAATGAAGAACGTGCACGACTTCTCTTCACGTCGTCACCATGGCAACGGGGTTTAACAGTCAGTGAGTTGTGACGCAACGACCAGAACAGTTTGAGCTCGTCCTCCGGAGACCCGCTGCATCTCGGCTCCTAACAGATCCCCGCGGGTCCATGAATGGTTTCATCATGAAGGCATCGTGTTACTGAACAGCTGACGGACAAACTCCAATATGTTGAGATCAATGCAGTCTAAGTAGGACAAAATCATGACATGCACAAAGTCTCTTTTCTTGAAAGTTTGTGAATTTTGTAGATTTCTGCACAAATATGATCTAAAGCATCATTGGATTTTCCTAAAAGTAGAAAAAAAGAAACTAATTGAGCAAACAAGATCAAAATATTTGACATGGTCATTTATTTATTGACGGAAAGGATTCAAAATGTCAAATCTTTCAGTATCTGGTGCGACCTGCTGGTGCTTGGATCACTTCTTAGTAAAGAATTTGATCATTTATCATTTGATCTACTTTTAGGATCTGGGTAGAAATCAGACGATGTGTTTCTTTCAGACACAGTATGATATTTGTGTCCAGAGCTCCTGGTACTTACACCACGGTTTTCTGGCTCCGGCCTTTGTCCTTGTGGCCGAGGGGGAGTTCTTTCTCTTTAAGACAAAAACACATTGTGTAAGCGGCATCATTACGCCGAGCTGCCGGTCTGGATGTTCCTAACATTTAATAAAACACGAACAAGTCCATGGTGTTAAATACTGCGTCGCAAACTGTGAAAGGAACATATGACCACGTGAGTATGACGTGATTCCAGAACATGTGTTACGACACTGAAGTACCCACCGGGGGTCCTGTTGGCCGGTGCTTCCACGCCCATATAAGGGGATGACTTTGTCCCGGCTGATGCCAGCTTTGCACACTGGACACACTTGTCTGTTGGGTCGGGTTTCCAACCACTGAGTAACAGACAGAGATGTAAGAAGGAATCCACTTCATCTATAACGCACCGTAACAACGCATCGTCTGGGTCAGCTTACCTGGTGCAAACAAGGCCAGCTGATCAGGAGGAGGAGCAAAGGAAGAGCACAGGTTAAACATCACCTGAACAACAAGTCAACATACAAACAAACAACGACTAAACACAACACTTCCTCATTTTGGGATGTTTTTTTGGAAAAATCAATATTAAACTGACATCAGCTTCTGCAGTCAGACCAGATGTTAAAATATGAGGACAGCTGGTGTTTACAAACAATACTTTTATACACATTGATAAACAATGTTAGAACAAAGTTCAGCTGTCACAGAAAGCTGGAAAACAATCAAGTTCCTGTTCAATTCGATTTGAACGTTATGTTTTTGGAACAAATGTCATCTAATGTGTGATATTGTTTGTAGATGTGTCAGTTTTGATGCAGACACACATGTTGTATAAAAACAACAACAACAACACGATTACTGCCGGGACTGAAGCTAACAAGCAAACAGAACTAACGGATGTTAAAATCAGCTGTGATCAGATCAGCTGACATGTTGTCTCCTGGTTTTACCGGAAACCAGAGTTCAGCAGCTTCTCACCAGAACAGATGTCCACACAGGCTGATCACGGCGTCCTTCGCGGTGTCCAGACAGATGTTACACTCGAAGGTGCTGTCCTGGCTGCTGCCGTCGGCCGCCGGCGGGCTGCTGGATCCGGGACCCGGGTGTTCAGTGGCCGCGGTCGAGCCCGAGGCTGGAGGGGGGGGGGCAGCGGCCATTGGTGACTCCGAGATCTGCTGAACAAGAGAGGACAGTCGGGGCGACTCCGATGGCACCCGGGACCCCAACAGAGGACCGGGAGGACCCCAACGGAGGACCGGGAGGACCCCAACAGAGGACCCCAACGGAGGACCGGGAGGACCCCAACGGAGGACCCCAACAGAGGACCGGGAGGACCCCAACAGAGGACCCCAACGGAGGACCCCAACGGAGGACCCCAACGGAGGACCGGGAGGACCCCAACAGAGGACCGGGACAGAGGACCGGGACAGAGGACCGGGAGGACCGGAACAGAGGACCGGGACAGAGGACCGGAACAGAGGACCGGGAGGACCGGGACAGAGGACCGGAACAGAGGACCGGGACAGAGGACCGGAACAGAGGACCGGGAGGACCGGGACAGCGGACCGGAACAGAGGACCGGGACAGAGGACCGGGAGGACCGGGACAGCGGACCGGAACAGAGGACCGGGACAGAGGACCGGGAGGACCGGGACAGCGGACCGGAACAGAGGACCGGGACAGAGGACCGGGAGGACCGGGACAGAGGACCGGGACAGCGGACCGGTGGAGGTCGAGAGGAAACTAACCAGACCAGCTGCTAGCTAGCGTCCATCTTGACAGGAGGTTCTTAGCGGAGTTGCTAACGTTAGCAAGCGGCTTCAGTGTCGGACAGATCAACGGAAACACGACACGACGAAAAGTGACTCGTCCAAAGCGTTAATCCGCGTTAATCCGCGTTAATCCAACGTGTCGTTCGGGAAGAGATTCGTTTAAAACTGAAAATCTGAACTCTTTGCAGCTGGTTACGTCACAGCCGCAGCTCTGCTAACCGGTAGTTGAACCTGGGGCGGAAGGGGCGTGGCCACAAGCGGAAGTGTTTCCTGCCAGGTCGACCGGAGGCTCCGCCCATCAAGCGTCAGGGTGGTAGTTCACCATTCAACCATGTTTAAACCTTTATTGTCCTTTTACTGTTGTTGGTGTTGCCGGCGATACTTTTACTTTTAAGAAGTTGTTATTTGTGTTTTTCACACTTTTGTTTAACAGTCCCGATATTTTATTACGGTTGTTTGTTTTTTGTGTTTGTAAAGTCTAATTGGATTTTACACTATAAATAAAACTGGATTTTTGACCACTTTGAGGACAGCACAGCATGCTGTGAACCCAACATTTACACATCAGCACCTTTTAAAAGCTGATTTTGGTGTGTGAGGAAACAGACCGACCACGCTGAAGCTGCTGATCCCTCAGCTCTCAGCGGGTGGCCCTGATCTTAAAAACATGTGGAGGAACTGCAAAGCAGGAGACAGTTTGAATATGGAAGATACACCTTTCACTTTGTATTTTGTAATTTGTATTCTGATGCGAACACCACAGACTGTATATAACATCTTTATCACAAACATAATCTGTTCATGTATCCGTTATCCAGCAGTGCTGCTTTATAGTAGGTACGTTTGAAATTTAAACAATTTTACCAAAGAAAGTTACAATATTGTAAATACTTCATGTTTTTCCTTTAGAAATATTATGTTTGTATCATTGTCTGACAATAATATATTATTTTATTTAATATTTCAATAGGGTACATAGATTTTGATGGTCACATAAATGTTTAAATTCAAATATGTTTTAGATTTGCTCAACAAAATTCAGTATATTGTAAATAGCACATTACATTCCAAATTCTTAATTCATCCCACAAGGAGCCATTGGAGGAAAACATGACAACAACACAGTCATTCATACACACAAACAATCTATCTAAATAAAAAATATCTGTGTAAAGATTTGACCTGAAGAATTTACCCTATTTTTACGCTTTGGGTTGAGAACGCAACGACATCATTTTGTTACATTCATGTTCACGTCCCGTGAAGCGCTCCTGGTCTTTGATAATAAACATGTCAACTTCATTTTAGATGATTTCCATTGACTTGGATCTTGATTGATTTAGACCTCCTGTACGGAAGTCCTCTACCAATGCCTCCTCGATCCTCGATGTCAGCGACCTCTTCAGCGTTCGTTTGAAGTCGTTACCAATGAACACATAGAGAACCGGGGATATGAAGCAGTTGGCTGAAGCCAGGGTGCCGCCCACTTTCAGCCCCGTTTGAAGCAGCTCCAGGCTGTGGTCGCTGAAATCGAACTCCAGGAGAATGAAGGTGTGATAGGGGACCCAGCAAAAGAAAAAGGACAAGATGAGCGCCACCATGATTTTGTAGGGTTTTGTTGACCTGATGGTCAAACTTCTCAGTTTCACACTGAGCACCAGGCAACAGAAAACAATCATTAGAAAAGGAATCAGGAATCCGAAGATGAATCGGGTCAGAGCCACCGCCTTGTGTCTGGAGAGGTTTATGTAATCCATGCGGCACTGAGTGACCGATCCGTGGACGGTGGTTTGTCTGAAGATCAGCGAGGGCAGCGTCAGGAGAGCAGAGAGGAGCCACATGAGGGCCACGACTCCCACTGCTTTGTGCACCGTCCGGTGGTTATGGGACCACACGGGGAAGAAGATCATGACGCAGCGATCGGTGCTGATGAGAACCAACAGAAACACACTGCTGTACATGTTGAGAAACAAGGCGGAGGAGGCGAGCTTGCACAACACTCGTCCAAAAGGCCAGTGTGAGGTGATCATGTAGAAGACTTCGAGGGGCAAAAAGGCACAAAACAACAAATCTGAAATGGCCAGACTGATGTACCAGGTGGTGATGACCGTTGTTTTCATCTTCCATCCACAGATCCAAATCACTAATGCATTTCCTCCGAGCCCAATAACAGATGTAATAATATTGACTGCCACCAGAACAAGAGTCAGAGAAGACTGAGAGTTGGTGAAAGTCAGATGTGCTGCCGTGTCCGTGTTGTTCTCTGTGTCGTTGTCTGGAGTGTAATCTTCATATTCAATATAATCTACATCCATGTTGGTGACTTCTCCTGAAACACAAAGCACCGGGACTTTCTTTACAAATACATACACATATAAACATAGAGAACTAGAATGAGTTCAAGTTTTACCAAGAAAATTTATTTTAGTTTTTCTTAGAGAAAATATACTTCAGTACTCACGTTATGTGTTGATGTGAAAGTGAGCACGATGAAGTTCTTCCCCCTGATGGATGCAACTTCTCCCTTCTGTTTCCTTCGTGTTTCTGAGAACAGTGACGTCGCTCAGGAAAGTTCAAGGAACCAAAAAAAAACCCTAAACTGTTGCAATCTGTGAATAGAGATAAACCTGCATCACCACAAACAGACACCGAACCTCCCTCAGATCATGTTCCAGAACAAAGGCGGCCGGTCCACAAGTCCACAAGTCCACAAGTCCTGCTGCTGGCTGAGGTCAAATATTCATGTTCGCATATTCACACTATCACAGGAGCTGGATTCTGAACATTTATTAAGCAATTCAGAGATTTATTTTGATGTTTAACATAAACAGTGATGGTCCAAGTCAACATGTCTGTGATGTTGTGCAGTTCCCCAAAAATCACATGATGTTGTTGTGCAACAGAAAAGATGCTGAGTAAATTGTTTTCAGTCAAATATTCACAAGGCAACAACGTTTGATTCAAACATGTCTATGAGCGTTTATTTACCTTCAAACACCACATCCTCAATAATCCTCCAACACTTCATCAGCAGCAGTGGAAGAATCAGATCATTACTCAGGTAACATCACTTCTCCTCCACCGATAATAATGTTTAACATTATACGATATTTTAAAAAAAATCATAAATGTCTGCATATATAGCGCCTTTTCACCCACGTACACACTTTCACAGACCGCTGGTACCAGGCTCGAGGCCGCCCAGGTTCGAGGCCGCCCAGGCTCGAGGCCCACCAGGCTCGAGGCCCACCAGGTTCGAGGCCCACCAGGTTCGAGGCCCACCAGGCTCGAGGCCCACCAGGTTCGAGGCCGCTCAGGTTCGAGGCCCACCAGGCTCGAGGCCCACCAGGCTCGAGGCCGCCCAGGTTCGAGGCCGCCCAGGTTCGAGGCCCACCAGGCTCGAGGCCCACCAGGTTCGAGGCCCACCAGGCTCGAGGCCCACCAGGCTCGAGGCCCACCAGGTTCAAGGACCAGGTGGTCTGGACCAAAGACACCCAGTCTAACCATCAAGCTGACGACCCTGGAAATCCTCTCTGAGCCACGTTTTCTAAATATAATTTCAATCTGCCGAGTAATCAGTGACAGTGATGATGAAATAAATGGTGTAATCTGTCTAATAAATGTACAATGATGGATCTGACATACAATACAAGCCAGACTGACCATGTGAAGTAAATAAAGCATTCCTTTCGGGAAATAAAATACGTTTACAGAGATCATAAACGTTTGCAACTGGTTGCATCAACCGGACATGCGCAGATGAGATTAGTGTAGCCCCGCCCCCCGTCAGTGACGTGTGCTGCTCGGTCTCCTGCAGGGCTCCAGCTGATCTGCTCTTTCAAACTGCGCCACTCTCAACAACATGGCGAGCAGCGTGACGAAGAAGTGTCTGAGTCCTCTGGCGTTCCTCAGCAGGAGGTTCTCCGCTCCGGAGTTCATCTCTCAGTGCTGCTACCACAAGAAGGTGAACATCTCCTGCTTTTACATCCGGTGCTCGTTTATCTCCGGCGGCGACACGCGAGCTTCTCGCATGTTTATCACTTCTAATGTTTGTGTTTGTTTTGGCAGCAAGTTCTCAAATTGAGGACTAAATTAACGGCAGTAATCTGCCACCGGCCCGGTTCTAATCCAGCCCACCGGATTAATCCGCTTTAGTGAGCTCGAAACAGGAGATGATGAAATATTTGTGGGAGATTTTCATTTTCTTCTTTTAGGTTCGTTATTTAACAGCAACTCTATTCTGATGTTAAACTGGTTTTTAAGATGTTTAATGTTTTAACATTAAACATGATATTTTAAGATGTACGTTAAATTGGATGTTTTTTGTTTGACTTGTTTTCTGAATGTTTAATTAGATTTGATTGAACGTATTTTGGGGTTAGTGGTAGATATCTCATCTCCTAAAACACTTCTGTATTTCCTGTTTGAAGAAACACAACAAAAGCTTTTTTACAGACATTATAAAAAAATGTTTACGCCAAATTGAACTTTTTGTGAGGTCAGTGAATGTCTGGTCAGAGTGACTCAGCAGGATGACCAGTCGGTCTGCTGGACAATGAAATTAAGTCCTAATCTGTTTATTTCAGTGTCTCTTACATAAGGAGGAAACGGGACGAGTACATATTCTCTCTGGGATTGTAGTACAATGAAAATGGGATCCCAGGATGCTCCTGTCATCTGGCCTCCCTTACATTTGTTTTAGTAATATTTAATACAGTCGTGACCAACAGCCTTTTCCTGTCGTCTGAAGGTGGTGGATCATTATGAAAACCCCAGAAATGTGGGCTCACTGGACAAAAACTCCAAGAAGGTTGGAACTGGCTTGGTGGGCGCGCCGGCCTGTGGTGATGTCATGAAGCTGCAGGTCTGTTTACACAGTATAAATACATTACAGCCCCACACACACACACACACACACACACACACACACACACACACACACACACACACACACACACACACACACACACACACACACACACACACACACACACACACACACACACACACACACACACACACACACACACACACACACACACACACACACACACACACACACACACACACACACACACACACACACACACACACACACACAGACACACACACACACACACACATTACAGCCCCACACACACACACACACACACACACACACACACACACACACACACACACACACACACACACACACACACACACACACACACACACACACACACACACACACACACACACACACACACACACACACACACACACACACACACACACACACACACACACACACACACACACACACACACACACACACACACACACACAGACACACACACACACACACACACACACACACACACACACACACACACACACACACACACACACACACACACACACACACACACACACACACACACACACACACACAGACACACACAGACAGAGCCATTAGGACCATTACAACTACACACAGAGCCAGTAGGGCCAATACAATAACACACACAGAGCTGTTAGGGCCAATGTTATTTATTAGGGGAAACACATTAGTGGCTATTTTAATCCTCTGGTAAAAAAATAAAATAGAATTGCATCATTATCAATGACTTGTAAAAAGATGCTAGACTTCCTCCCACTTCTGACATTTGAGTGAAAATAAACTCTTTGGACAGATTGAGGTGGACGACGAGGGGAAGATTGTGGACGCCAGGTTCAAGACCTTCGGCTGCGGCTCTGCCATCGCCTCCAGCTCTCTGGCCACCGAGTGGGTGAAAGGAAAGTCGGTGAGTGACCCTTCTCTCTCCGTGTGACTTTCATATTTCTTATTTGTTCTGCTGAAGGTATTTTGTGACTGGAGGGATGTTTTTCTCTTCAGGTGGACGAAGCTTTGATGATAAAGAACACTGACATTGCTAAAGAGCTCAGTCTTCCACCTGTTAAACTTCACTGCTCAAGTAAGTTTTCAATGATGAATGTTCTTGTTTTCCAAACTGCTCAGCATGTGTGTTTAACCTGTGTTCCTCCTCCAGTGCTGGCGGAGGACGCCATCAAGGCCGCCCTGGCTGACTATCGCCTCAAGCAAGACGGCGAGCAGCAGGAGGCCGTCAGGGCCAGCCGTTAAACGCAGCACTTTGGCTTTGAGCTGGAAGCGTTTGTTTCCTGCTGCCTAGAGAAGTAGTCCAGCATCAGCACCTCACTGTCCTGCAGTAATGATGACAACTCCACCGCCGCTAGCCCTCCGTGGAGCTGGTCCACCAGGCTCTCTGTAGTCGAGGCCCTCTAATCCGGTATCTTGTAGCCTGTCACGTAAACGCACAATATGAGCACTATTTGGGGTTGTTGGTACAAAGTTGAACCTTATTTGTTGTAGTTTTAGATTTTGTGTGGAAGGATTGTTAATGTTGAAAGGTGCGATGGAAGTATTGATTAAGTTAAGTATCCCGTCTGCACTCCAAGAACTGACGTGTTGAAATGCAATTAAGCAAAGTGGCTTGAAACCAAAAAAAGGGTCCATAATCTGAAGTGTAATTTATAATATTTTAGAAACGCTTCCTTCAACGTCTGCAATAAAAGTATCCTGAGTCTTATTTTGTTTTGAGTCCAAATTGTTCTTCAGACAACATGAATTCTAGAATTTTTTATGACCCGTTTCTTTATGTGAAATGTGCAGTGAGTTACACATTATGATGGAAGAACCGAACCACCAAAATGAAATGCAGTCATGATGAATGTGGACGAGACCCGGGCACTTCCTGCTATTAAGAGAAAATATCTGTGAAAAACATCTGCAGCTGACTTCTGCTTATAATCTATGAATTTTATTGTGCGCACATGTAAAGCAAACATAATCAGTTGTTTTGTGGATCGACTCACCTTAAACATTCAGAAACGAATACGAGTCAACGCTGTTTGGCACAAAGAATTTGAGACCACAATTTGTTGACAGTAGTGAAGTGTGTGCAGGAATGTTTGAGGATGTAGATAAACACACTAAATAAGGTTTTAGAGATGGTCACGCAATACAAGAATCACTCCAAGAAAGGTCTTTTTGCAACATGAAACAGGTTTATGAACTTGCAGGAATCAAATATGGAGTCACAGCCGCACCGCATGAAAACTAAATATTGTCAAACCACCTGCGAGTGGAATTCAGCAGCTTTTCTGCATTTGCTTCACTATACCTGGAGAAATGTTTTGAAGGTTTACTGGACAAATATCCATACATGGATTCATAAAGCTTACAGAAAACATGCAGGTCACAGAGTTAGAAGGCAGTTTTCTCTCCTGCGATCAGCTGCAGTGTCGCAGCGTCACTGTGGATGTGCAGCGAGGACGGCCGGAGGCTCGCTGGCTCTGCTGAGTCGTCTCCGTGCGGAGGACCACTCGGCTCTGCAGCTGCTTCACTGTCAGGAAGCTCACACAGCTCCTTTTCCTCAGGGACACTTGGTAGCTGCT
>NW_027210721.1:62500-80000 GCF_029030835.1 Brachyistius frenatus
TGTGTTTGAGCTGTGAGTTTTGTTCGTGCCGGTTGCGTCCATGTTGTCCACTGTGGGTACCACGGTGCTCTCTGCTGCTGCAGCAGCACTAACGTCCGCAGGGCTGTCCGTTGTCTCCGAGTCGCTTTTATTGTGAAGTCCGTGTGCGGTGGTCAGCTGCTGGGGTGACCTGTTGGGCTCAACAGTGAAGGTGATGTTGTTGGTTTCTGGGCTGAAGGCAGTCATTGACTCCATGGTTAACAAAACACATGTCACCCACAGCAAAGCCCGAAACGTCTTCATGCTGAGGAGCATCAAGAAAAGATCTGAAATCACAGAAAAGTTCACTGGTTGCAGTTTTACTATGACACAGTTGCAGATGTTGTAAAAAAACACACACAGGAAACACAATCTATGCGTCATGTGTCTGCGAGGCATCTTATGATGAAACAATCATGTGTCTTTCACCACCACGCCCTGGGCTCCACTTTTACAAGAAAATAACACGTCCTGTATTTACATCGCTAATGTTAAACGTTTCTAAAAGCAGTCTGTAGATGAAGAAACCACATTCTGTGTTTATAGTTCAGTCTGCAAAAAAAGATTCAAAATCTCTCCTGAAACTGAAGAATGAACAATGATTTCAAGTCGGAAGGAAAAATAATGCCGATAAATCTGTTTCCTTAAAAATATCAACATAAAAGATAACTGAGCATTTTTTTAAAGTAGCATTATCCAACAACATTGCATTTCCTAAAGCCAGAAACATTCAACCACAACAACTTTGAAATGTGTCCTGGGAGACATCTGTCGACGTCTTACCTCGCTGCTGGTGGTGTAGAGGGATGGATGGATGAGAGGATAAAAGCTGATAAAAGTCAGGTTCAGCTCGTTTCAGCCGGTCTGGCAGGACATCCTCGCAGCACTGAAACAGTCGGTCGCACTGCCTGAGAAAGAAACAGGAAATGTTGACTTTTTTTGTCAAACATTTTCAGTTAAGTCAGATACGGAAAGACACTTCCCTTTGAAACTCGGCTTCAGCTCGCAACAGCCAGATCAAATTGATCAGCTTTAATCATTGCTGAAGACATAATAAAGACCTACATCAGCCCAGCTACTATATTTTAGGAACTTCATTTTATTTATTGCCAGAAGATGCATCTTACCTCGCTGGTGGAAGCTGAAGAGCTCAGCTGGAGCTGCTTTCTTTGTTCATTCTGATTACTACTTTATCTAAAGTAGCAGGACGTGCACACTTCTGTAAACTGCTCTGAAATTTCCCGCATGTCAAGCCTTGATCACATTTCTGTCCAAGATGTAAAGCTGTATGTCATGTGAGGTAAAAAACACGACAACCACAGGACCAGTTTCACGAGGACAACAATATGTCCAGTGTTTTATATGGAGGAATAAAAGCAGCTGAAATCCCACATAATCCGTGTTGAAGTCTGGATTGTGTGTTGGCTTTTTAGAGTGTTTAACAACTGCAGTCTCAGGATGAAGATGGACTCCTACATTTGTACTCTGTGAAGAAATAGAGATGTTCGTCTTGTGTGGAAATCAGAACTATCACTTCCTGTACTGGTGACTCACATTGAAAAGGAGTTAACAAAAAAAATGTCAGGAAGGTAGTAAGCTGTTTGCTTTTAGTTTTTAACACGACCATGCTGTGAAAAAAGAAGCACAGTCCTGACAGACAATTGAAACCTACATGCATCATGTAAAGCCGGTCTTTTTTTTTTAAGTCAATGAAACACATCACTGAGCAGCTGAATAAACTGAACATGTTGTTGCTCAAATATGTTTGAAAGCAAATATTAAAAAAAATTCATTGGTCCTGTTTTTATACTGTGAATTTTCACTTGTTTATGATTCTATATTAGATATCTTTTAGTCAGATTTCAATTCTGTCAAACTATTGAAGACTTCAACTAATATTTTGTACATGTTGTGAATTAACTGTTAAATTGAGGAAACAGTTGGTAAATGATTTCTGGGGTGGAGTTGGGGGGGCTGACTACCCAGCACCCTTCACAAGACACTGTTTGTGTGACGGGCACTGGACTTTGTGCTACACCCCTGGATCAACTGATAACCAGTCATAGAAATCATCGTTAGCCGGCGCTGCACACCCACATCTTAAGTACAGAAGCACCAAGCGTCTTCTTTAAACATATCCACCATCCGCATGTTAAAGCAGCTCTGGAGGAAATATCAACAATACAACAGACAATTCAAAACTTCAAGTTGAAAGTACTCTTTACGCTGTCAGAAGAACTGCTGAATTATGACGAATGATATATGAACACAAGCAGTTTTAATGTTATAGCTGGTCAATGCAGAATTATCTTCTAGATAGTTCAGCAGTTTAATATCGAACACATATTTAATGATGATACATTTTCCATGTAAAAAAAGTAGCTGTCAAATGTAGTCATTTGGAAAATTTACATTTTCTTTTAAAACACTAAGATGCAAAGAGTATAACGTGGTATGAAATGGAAATCATATCTCGGATGCATTAAGACACAGTACTTAAGTAAATGCAACAGCAGTCATTTAATTTCATTCTTGGCGCCACTTGTTAATAAAAAGTAGTCAGACGGACACGACATCTCCAGCAGAGACGTGTTTTCACCAACCTGAAAAGTTGGAAGTGTTTCTTCAGAGATTTCAAATCCAGTCAGATGGCAGGAATGAAACGGAGTAAATGTGAAGCTCCTGCTGAGACAAAGGGAAAGATAGAAGAGAGAATAGAGGGAAAATGGAGGTTTTCATGTGTAAAATCTTTATTATGTGCACAGAACTGTTTGTCAGGTGTTCAGTGAACGGCGCTGGGTGAGTGGTCCCTCCAACACCAATCTGCACTGGAAGAGGCCAACGCTAGTTTCACCCTTAACCGTGACAAGAGGCACCACTACATTTGCACAACATTTACACCAGAGAGATGCAACTCCCCCCCCCCCCACTCCAACCCCAACCCCACCCCCACCACCCATTAAAACCCAATGTTAAATTTAAGTCCAGGATTTACAGGAACAAAATGTTTTCGAAGGAATTCTTCCACATTCATAAATCTGGTGGATATCAATGAGCAAACTGGTGCGAGGGAAGAAGTTCGACAGCTATTGTTTAAAAAAATTCCAGCTTGGCTATATGGTTCTACCAGGTTGTGACTGGAATGTACAACAGGAGAAACAAATGAATGTAAAAGCAGTGCAAGAAACTGCACACGATTCATATTTGGCAACACAAAAGAGAACAATGGAAATACTGATGCTACATACAGTTTCTGAGTAGTAAGTACAAACTTCATGAGAATGTTTTACCACAAAATAAAACAAAAATTAAGACTTTTCTTTCAACAAAAATGTCTTTTCTTCAAATGTGAACATGAGCTGCAAGAGTTTTTCCTTTTCTGTGTGTGGGTCCGGGCGAAGTGTGAAACAGGAGGCTTGATGAGGAAAAATAAAAAGTTGGTTTTGGAATGTCGGCTCGGTGGCACCGCAGGAGGAACGCCAGCTCAGCGGAGCCCAATCTGGAGAATTTGGCGGTGGCTGACCCAAAACTAGGAGCGGTCCCGGGAGGGCTTACAGGGCAACCTTGGCGACCTGCTCTTCCAGTCTGGCGATTCGACGGTCCTGGAGGATGACACGGTCCCTGAGTGACTTGAACTCTCGGAGTACCTCTTCCAGTTTGTCCTCCATTTTCTATTCAGAAACAAAGAGAGAGTTCGCTTGAAATGACATCTGGCTGCTAAAAATGTAGAGACTCAAGACAGACATGATCATATCTCCTTCTAAAGAAATGGTGTTTGTTCATCCTGGAAAAGGGAGCAGGGGTTTGAAAGATAACGAGGAGCACGAGCTCTAAACATTTTCCTTTGCTGTTCCACTCATTTGTGACCCAAACACCAAAGTATGTGCTGATTCACAACTTCCTCAAATTGTTCCAACCATAATAAGTAGTGTAAATGGAGGAGTCGAAATGTCAGCAAAATAACAAGTGTCTGAAAAGTGAACTTTTTTAAAGACCAAATTACGATATTTTACAAAATAGAAAATAAGTAAATGATTTGGATCAGCGGAGGCCGACACTCACTACTGAGGGCTGTGGAGCAGCGTGCTTCTGCACAGGCGACATGTTTTCTGCTTTTGTGGCCTGCTTGCTCTCCAGGACGTTTTTGACCACTTTCAGGTCCCGGTTCTTCGTGGAGACGTAGCCGTCTTTGAGCGATATCAGGATAGGACCTCCGTTCTTGCCGGCGAACCACTCCTCTGCCTCCAGAGCGGGGTCGGGCCCGGCTGTGTCGGGATACAGGTCGTCCTGGAACAGGTCCGACTGCATGGGTGCAGAGGAAACAGGGAAAGGTCATGAGGGAGATGTTGAGGTCCACAGAGCGCCATGGTGATGACTTGATATGAACACACTGACCTTGCGTGGGACTGTCATGATGATCGGTTCACATTTTCTCTCGTGTAATTTGTAAAACCTAGAAATGATTTACATAATATGATAAATATCAGAGACAACAGTAAGAGTATGTATATATACACATACAGCAGCTGGTCGGATGAAACAACACATTTAAATATGGTGCTTGGCTTTGAGAAATCTGTATTTTTCAGTGTTTTGTGACACTGTATAGACCAACTATCTGGAGATGAAATTAGCTCCAGCGATGCCCATTTGCAGCAGCTTCTGGAGACATCAAATCTACACAAAGTTATCTGCATAATCCACAGGAGCACCAACGGACTATTTGTTATAGAAACACGTATGTGCTGTAATACCTTGCGATTTCACATTTGTTGACATCCAGACCTCTCTTGGGCATGTATCCCATCCCCCTCTGGGGCTCCTTGGTGGAGAAGGTGCTGAGGTAGTGAACAAACGGGGCCTCATCAGTGATCTCAAAGTACCGAATGCTGCTGTCCCCCTGAGGACACAGTCACAGTTAAAAGTCAGTCTTTCAATCTCCTCCTTTAATACAAAACTACATATGTAAATCCTAAAGCAGCTTACCTTTCCACACAGGTACACCACATTGGTGTCGGAGTCGTAGAAGGGCAGCAAAACTCCGTTACTGGTGTCCATCTCTTGAACGCATATCGGCTCATCCATGGTGTCCTGGAGACACAAAGTTTGAAGTGATGGCGCAGTCCTGAAGAACCTTAAGTTGTATATTTACAGACCATAATGAACGAGAACAAATCAAGACTCTGACATTACATGAAAACGCTGGAAAACTGAAGTCTCTGTGTGAATGTAACACTTGTGTGAATTTAGCGCCCCCAGGTGGAGAAGAGGTGTTACAGCCTCAGCGTACAGAGAGAATAACAGAAAACCTTTATTCCTCATCTCATATTCAGACAGCTCGGTGGAAACTCATGCAGAGCACTCAAAATATTTGGCCTTTATCAGGACAGGAAGGTGTGCAAAGCAACTTCAACATCACAAGTCACACCAGTGTCATACAGACAACAACAGACAATATGTGTAAGGATTAAATAACATACAGATTTCCACAGGGCGAGCTGGCGCTCGCTCATGCGGCTGAATCCGGTGGTGAAAATGTTCCCATTTGCTAAAAAGATGGCTCTCATTGGTCGAGCTCCTTCGTGAGCTTTGTCCTTCTCCTAAAAACAGAAACACACTTGTAGTCATGACCGAAGGCCTCACCGGCATCTTGCTGTGTGGAGATTAAACCACATGCGAAGAGCTTTCACTTACCGCCACGACCTTCTTTTTACGAGGGTCGATGACGCGGACCTTCTTGTCCTTGCAGGCGGTGCACAGCAAGCTGCCGTTGCGGCTCCAGCTGACGCTGAAGATAACGTCGGGGTGCATGTCCTCCAGGTTGATCACAGCCTCGCCCGTCACCACATTCCAGATGATGACCTGGTTGTCACACCCTGAAATGGACACGACAGTCTGAGTGCACTCAGCTCTCTGTGCAGCTTTATTCCAGCAAACAAAGCAACCAACAGAAGGCGCTGAGACCCGGTCAGACGGCAGACAAACGCACAGCATCATTTTACTTTGAAGGAATGAGGGGAACCACAAACCTCCGTTAAAGATTACCTGCACTGAGGAGAACGTTGCGAGCGGTGGGATGCCACGACACGATGCCGACCCTCTTAGAGTGGCCCTGTAACACGACCACAGGCTCCGACAGCGGCGTCTCCAGCCCGTTCTCAGGGACCTGCCACACCTGCAGCAGATGAAGGAAATGATGAGCTACAAGGAGATAATCTGTCAACCAAACAGCTCCAACATTAAAGCATGGCGTACTACTAGAGTAGATGAATCCTGTGATGATGCTGATGATATTCAACATTTTCAATAAGACAAAACGCTGACAGTATTACAAGTCAAGCTTGACTGTTACACATGCACACAAAACCTGAAATAAAAAGAAACCGTCATCTACACTTAAAAAAAGACATTTTCTCAAAAAAAAAATCTAAAAGTAGATCCTCGTGAATATATACGGTAAACAACAAATATCCAACATCATGGCTTCAGAAAGGCTCTAGAATACAGGATATTACATGGCATACTGTTATTTTGTCCTCCTTCATATTCACCACATCCTTTGAAATTCTGCAACAATAATCCTCCAGATTTCTTTGAATGATGTTTTTACAATGTAAAAAATATCTTGACATCATATTTGGTGTTGAGTACAAAAAAAAAGGAATTAAAATGTCAAATCTCCGACCGCTCTACATTTCCTACTTTGCTGAATACAGCGGTGGAGATGTGAAGTCATGTGACCGAGTGTCCGAGTACTGACAGCACTACATGTCAAACAGCATAAACCCAACAAACCAGCAAAATAAAACGCTCATGACCTTACCATGACCGCGCAGTCCTCCGACCCGCTGGCGATGACCAGGTCATTATGAGGACACCAGTCGATGTCCAACACGGGGCCCGTGTGACCACATACAGTCGGGTAGACCTTGTCTATGCGGCCGGTCTACGACACAGAAGATAAGTTTGTTACAGAGGATGCAGAGTGGAGCTCAGGCAGACAAATGAACACGGACGACAAACACGCTTCTTACAAGACATATTTCAGCCATTACAGTTTAACACACATTTCTCTTCATACTCACCTAAAAAACAAGAAACTGACAATAGAGGCTAAAACAATTGTATATAGATACACTTTCAAATGAATAAGACATCAACTCAAGTTTGATGGTTTTAAATAAATTATGATAACAGCCACGTAAAACCAGCAAAAAGAGGACTGAAGCTGTGAATGAGTTCCAAACAGCAGATTAGAGCTCCGTTTGATGCTCCTGCCTGATCAATATCATTTTTATAACTATCATTTTCATGTCCAAACACAGTCAACACATTTTTCCTGTGATGACTTCATCAGTTACAGATTAGCATCTCTGATTAGCCCACAGTTACAGCAGCTTTTCCACAGGCAGGACGTTATGCATAAATGAATTAACCCAGTGGACTAAAATCCTGTCGCGTCCTTTCTGTGAGTATCAATGCAGTAACTGGAACATGATTCCCACCGGATGGCGTCACTATCAGGTCCATGTCGACATTGATTACAGATATGAGCCCCAGGGAGCAGCAGCACACTGAAGACCCGGCCTGCAGAATCCATGTTCTGAATCCTATAATGAGACAGTTACAACCTCTAGATGGCTTTTCCACCCTCAGTATCAAACTTTGATCCTCAAGGCTCGGTGCTACACACGTTTTTAATCTTACTGGATAATTAAAGACACAATTTCTGACTTTTGTGTTAAAAAAAAAAAAAAAAAAAAAAAAAAAAAAAATGCCCAAATCGCATTCCAAGACTACAAATGTGCAGCCATTGCAGCAGCTGTCCGACAGCAGCTCCATCAGCAGGCTCACCGCGACAGTACCAGCACGCTGACTGGAGGAGGTCCAACAGTATCGTCATCATAGTGAAGCATGTGAGCGTTCTGGCATCAATAATTAGTAGTAAAAAGAGAGTTCCTGTTGATCTACGACGTGCTGGATGGAAGCTGAGGAGGTCACCACCGTTATCACAGTTGATCCTGCAGGTCCATGAACCGTTGCATCAAACAGGCAGTAGTTATCACGCCCTTTTATTCAAAACCACAAATGTCCAGCTGCTGATGGTGCCGGATCGTAGAAGTCATCAGGATGTATCCTCATGAACTTCTGCACAAGGTTTCAAGGCAATCATCCAGTATTTGTTGAGATATTCCAGTCTGGATCAGCGGACTGGCTCTGTGACAGCACTGGAGAACTCATTCTGATGGAGCAGGACACTCTGGGTTGTTTGGATTTCTTTAAACCAATCACGTCATCTCAACGGTGCTCGCCGGAAATAGTGTCATAATGTGTTTTGATGGAACTGTGACATCAAAATGGCTAAAACAGCTGCAGATGGAAATAACCAACCAATGGGAGGTTTATAGTATAATTTATACATCTGGTGACTGACTGACTGACTGACTGACTGACTGACTGACTGACATCCTGCTATGATGCACACACGGCTAGAAATGACATACGACATGACTATTCCTGTGTTCATGTCATGTTGAAGCGTTACAACTTCCAACATCAGTTCCATTAACAGTATGATGTCATCACTACAGTTGTGTTGTAGTGTTCTGGGCTGGTTGTAGACATTCGCTGAGTCAGCCCATATTCAGGTTCCAGCTTGGTATTCCTTCAGCTGCTGTGAGAAGTCAACTACAACAATACGTATTAATATGTGCAGCTCGGATTATTAATATTTTGCAGTTCGTAGTATTAATATGTGCAGCTCAGATTATTAATATATGCAGTTCGTAGTATTAATATGTGCAGCTCGTAGTATTAATATATGCAGCTCGTAGTATTAATATATGCAGTTAGGAGTATTAATATGTGCAGCTCGGAGTATTAATATATACAGTTTGTAGTATTAATATATGTAGTTAGGAGTATTAATATGTTCAGCTCGGAGTATTAATATGGGCAGCTCGGAGTATTAATATGTGCAGTTAGGAGTATTAATATGTGCAGCTCGGAGTATTAATATATACAGTTCGTAGTATTAATATATGTAGTTAGGAGTATTAATATGTTCAGCTCGGCGTATTAATATGTTCAGCTCGGAGTATTAATATGTGCAGTTAGGAGTATTAATATGTGCAGCTCGGAGTATTAATATGTGCAGGTAGGAGTATTAATATATGCAGTTAGGAGTATTAATATGTGCAGCTCGGAGTATTAATATGTGCAGGTAGGAGTATTAATATATGCAGTTAGGAGTATTAATATGTGCAGCTCGGAGTATTAATATATACAGTTCGTAGTATTAATATATGTAGTTAGGAGTATTAATATGTGCAGCTCGTAGTATTAATATATGCAGTTAGGAGTATTAGTATATGCAGCTCGTAGTATTAATATATGCAGCTCGTAGTATTAATATATGCAGTAGGAGTATTAGTATAAACAGCACCAGGCTGTGGGAGCGGAGCTGCAGAACGCTGCTGATCGTCCCACTATGAAGACGTGTGATGCAGCGTCCCAGAGGAACCGTCCCAGAGGAACCGGTTCTTTTGGACCATCAGTAAAACGTCTCTCTGAAGTCTACAGGACTTCAGTGCTCTTTGACATGAGAGCAACACAACCTCTTAACTGTGATGGCCGCCTCACCTTCTGCAGAGGAAGGACCAGGAAGGCTCCGCCCCCGCTGGCCTCGATGATGATGGCAACAAACTTGGGGTTGACGGCGCAGAAGGAGCTGTCCCACGTGACCCGGGACACTCGGATGTCATCGTAGCTCTGGTCGTTCCTCACCGCCTGACCGAACACATGGCGGAACTTGCTCTGTCGCACAACTCGCCGCAACATATCTGCAGGAAGACAAACGAGAGCAGCGAGTCAGTGACCAGATGTTCGGCTCCAGATGTGCGAATGAAGCACGCTGCAGTAGAAACAGGAAGTAGAAGGTAAATCTAATGCTGGTTTACTGACAGCAGTCTGAGATGAGGAGGTGTTTGACTTCATGCATCCAAAGGACTCAACAGAAATGAAATCAAGTGAGTCTTTCCTCCAGCTGTTTCTCTTCTTATCGCTGTGAAGGTCACAAGACTTGAGACGAAGAGAAACAGCTGTTCAGTCGTGAACATTAATATGCATCGTTTTATTAGAAAGGTGTATTTGAAGTCTAGTTTGTCAACATACGATATTTTGAATGCAGTTCAACCCTAAACATGGACAACACACTACATCCGAGGGTCTATGGAGGAGGCAGGAACGTTATATGTTCCTGTCGCTGCTCCAACATTCAGGAAATCATCTGAAATGTTGACCTTCAGTCGACCTTTTTTAAACTCATTTTGCCTTCAGCGTCATGAGAAGTTGTTCATGAAGTGGAGACAATAGTTCTTCCTGTCGGCATCAAACATCTGCTCTGTCACCAGAACATGAGAACCAGATGTGTTGAACCTCCAGAAGAACCTTTGGTTCTTCTAGTGATGCTTTGCTGCAGCATGTCGGCCGTGGTTCTCCGGTTCTCTCCTGAACCAGCTGCCGCTGGGACCTCAGCTACACCGGAGAACACGTGACAGCAAACACGCCAACTACACGTGAAGACGTGTTTCTACCTGAAAGCCTCATACAAGCTGTTTGGGACATTTAGTGATGAGACGGGACAGAATGTTTCGTTGCAGCTCGTCTAATTGGACAACTTTTTATTCTCGTGTATTTATGATTCTTACATGTTTAATTTTGTAGACTGTGAAGTCAAACAAGCATTTAAACACATTTATGGTTTAAAAAAAAAATTGCACAAAACACAACTACAATGAATAAAACTGATGATGGTGTTCTGGTGGTGTTCTGATGATGGTGTACTGATGGTGGTGTTCTGATGGTGGTGTTCTGATGGTGTACTGATGGTGGTGTTCTGATGGTATTCTGATGGTGTACTGATGGTGGTGTTCTGATGGTGGTGTTCTGATGAAGGTGTTCTGATGGTGTTCTGATGATGGTGTTCTGATGATGGTCTGATGGTGGTATTCTGATGGTGTACTGATGGTGGTGTTCTGATGATGTACTGATGGTGGTGTTCTGATGGTGTGCTGATGGTGGTGTTCTGATGGTATTCTGATGGTGGTGTTCTGATGAAGGTGTTCTGATGATGGTCTGATGGTGGTATTCTGATGGTGTACTGATGGTGGTGTTCTGATGATGGTGTACTGATGGTGGTGTTCTGATGGTGGTGTTCTCATGAAGGTGTTCTGATGATGGTCTGATGGTATTCTGATGGTGTTCCGATGGTGGTGTTCCGATGGTGGTGTTCTGATGGTGGTGTTCTGATGGTGATGTACTGATGGTGGTGTTCTGATGGTGGTGTTCTCATGGTGGTGTTCTCATGGTGGTATTCTGATGGTGTTCTGATGGTGTATTGATGGTGTTCTGATGGTGGTGTTCCGATGATGGTGTTCTGATGGTGTTCTGATGATGGTGGTGTTCTCATGAAGGTGTTCTGATGGTGTTCTGATGGTGGTGTTCTCATGAAGGTGTTCTAATGATGGTGTTCTGATGGTGTTCTGATGGTGGTGTTCTCATGGTGGTATTCTGATGGTGTTCTGATGGTGTACTGATGGTGTTCTGATGGTGTACTGATGGTGTTCTGATGGTGTTCTGATGATGGTGGTGTTCTCATGAAGGTGTTCTGATGGTGTTCTGATGGTGGTGTTCTCATGAAGGTGTTCTAATGATGGTGTTCTGATGGTGTTCTGATGGTGTTTGATCTGTGATATCACTGAGATGAAGTCAGCGGCTCTGCAGGAGTCTGGCTTCAAGTCTAATACCGGCCCGGTAGGTTCTGGAGCGGCAGACTAAGTGGACCGGCAGGTTTCCCGGTAGGTTCTGGAGCGGCAGGTTTCCCGGTAGGTTCTGGAGCGGCAGGTTCCGGTGAACGGAGGCTGAACGCCGTCTGTGTGGAACAATGGTTGGTGGCTAACGTTAGCTGATGTTAGCACCAAACCCGGCAGGTCCGCTCCTCCCGGTCGGAACCGCTCCTCCCAGTCGGGTCCGTTCCTCCCGGTCGGAACCGGCAGTGAACGAAGAACTGAGCCATGAAGACTAAAGCTCGGCTGTGGATATTAAATATGAAGGTTTGAGACCAGCTGGTTCGGAGAGCTTCAAAGAGAGTTAAAGATAAAGTAGCCGTTGCTACCGTAGCATTACCGGGACTACCGGTACTACCGGAAATACCAGACTACCGGGAATACCGGAAATACCAGACTACCGGGAACACCGGGACTACTGGAAATACCAGACTACCGGGAACACCGGGACTACTGGAAATACCAGACTACCGGGAATACCGGAAATATCAGACTACCGGGAATACCGGGACTACTGGAAATACCAGACTACCGGGAATACCAGACTACCGGGAATACCGGACTACCGGGACTACTGGAAATACCAGACTACCGGGAATACCGGAAATACCAGACTACCGGAAATGCCAGACTACCGGGACTACTGGAAATACCAGACTACCGGGAATACCGGACTACCGAAAATACCAGACTACCGGGAATACCGGGACTACCGGAAATACCAGACTACCAGGACTACCGGAAATACCGGGACTACCGGAAATACCGGACTACCAGGACTACCGGACTACTGGAAATACCGGACTACCAGGAATACCGGACTACCGGAAATACTGGACTACCAGGAATACCGGGACTACCGGAAATACCAGGACTACCGGGAATACCGGAAATACCAGACTACCGGAAATACCGGACTACCAGGAATACCGGGACTACCGGAAATACCGGACTACCAGGAATACCGGGACTACCGGTAGATTCTGAGTCTCCAGATGTGGAAACCTTTAAAACACCACAAAGTAAAGTTTCTTCAACATTGACATCAGTCACAAATATTAAGGTGTGAAATTAAAGAGACATTTATTGTTTCCGGTGAGACGATGCTAACCGGGCAGCGGCGCCGCGGGTCGGTCCGGAGGGGACACCGGAGGAGGACCGGAGGAGAGACCAGAGGACTGTTTTTCTCTTAAATACTTCACATCTGGGACTTCCGTGGTGTTTCCACAATAAAACGAGCAGCGGGCTGCCGGATGTCTGCTGATGGTTAGCACGCTGCTAACTGTTAGCAGCGGTGGAGCGCTGCTGATGGGTTAGCACGCTGCTAACTGTTAGCAGCGGTGGAGCGCTGCTGATGGGTTAGCACGCTGCTAACTGTTAGCAGCGGTGGAGCGCTGCTGATGGGTTAGCACGCTGCTAACTGTTAGCAGCGGTGGAGCGCTGCTGATGGGTTAGCACGCTGCTAACTGTTAGCAGCGGTGGAGCGCCACCAGCTGTGCAGATCTGTCCATGAAGGATGCTGCTGAACTCCGAGCGACAGATCACACGTCAAATAAGCAGAGACACGTCCAGACTTTCTTACCTCCTAAATCTATTCAAGATTTTCGTACGCGCGGGCGAATCAGTCCCGACACATGAATGTGGTCCCGGCGCGCCCTTCTCCTGCAGGACGGTACTCGGTAGCTGCTCTCCACACAAAAAGCCCCGCGACGCTCGGTTCCGCTCGGTTCCGCTCCTCAGTGCAGATGTGTCCGGCAGCAGCTTTTAAATCTGTCGGTATTTCAGGAGGCCGGCTGCAGCACAGAGCATCTCCAGACCGCTCCTCACCTGCGGAAGACTAGCAGCCGTCTATTCTCATGTCGTTGTTAAATTCAATAGGATACGTTGACGACCGGCTACAGCACATGCGCAAAGGAGCAGTCCGGTTCCGTCTCCGGAGGCTGTGGATGGGCTGCAGGGGAACCGGGTTCTCCCAGTTCCACCTCCTGTCTTTTTTAAAGGAGACGCCTTTAATCGGTACATTTTGTTCAACTATGAAGAAATGTGGGATTCTTACCAGCAGCATCTTTTGGATGAAACCCCCCCCCCCCACACCTCCACCACCACCTCCTCCACCACCACCCCCACCAAGCCTGTCCTGCCCAAACACAATAAAGAAACCCCCAATAGTCGGTTCTGCACCCACATACACACAGTATCATAAGAGCTGTGGGAAATCAGCTGTTATCCATGTCTCTTGTTGTCTTCTTAGTAATTATGGTGTCACAAAACAGATTTGAAGTGTTTGGTTAGATGTTTTTTTATGTCTTGTCCAGTTTGGATGATGGTGGTGAGTCGTTGAGGTCCTAGATGATATAACATGTCCACATGTCTGAGTAATAATCATCCTCATCTATTCTGATCTAATCAGGAGACTTTCCTTAGTTGCATTAGTAGATTTTTTAACAATGCCGTTGATTAAAATGATAGAACATTCATGTAACCGGCTGATGAAATTGTTAATAAATCGATGGGAGTTATAGAAGGAAGAAACGATGGTTTATGTGCTTTTGTTTGCTTGCTTGTTTCTTTAAGGTGTGCAGCCGATCCCAGAAGACTGAACCTCACGGACACTTTCCAACAGTTGTTTCCTTCATCATGAATAAACCAACTGCTTTCAATTAAGAACAGCAAAAACATGAAAGTACAATTATTTTAGCAGAATATTTTCCTAATTCCCCGTCCGTCAGACACGGAGTACCAGTCACATTATTTCAGGGTTGTGTTTGTGGATGAAACACCAGTTTTCACTCCTTTTAGGCCTGTTGTGTTTTCTAGTGACTCCTCAGGGAAATATATGGAGTCACAATGAGTCTTAATCCGTCCGGGAGTATGTCGACAACTTTGACCTTAACTTGACAATTAATTTTCAAATTTATCAAATTAGTTTTAAATACGTTTAATACACCAGTCCAGCAGGGAAGAGGTTCACCTCAAACGTTAAATTTAAATCCTTTAACGGTAAAACATGAAAACGTGTCCAGCTGAAGCAAAGAGTTTTGTTTTGCTGTATGAGGAAACTCATAACACGTATTTCTGTATCAATGCTTTAAAGAAATAAAAGCCCCGATGTGTCTGAAAACACGACCTACCTTTCTTTGGAGAAGGCTGCACTTCTGCTGGTCTCTCTTTGGATCTCTTTGGGACATCGAAGGCATTTTTCATTTGGGAAACTTTCAAACTTGGACTCTGCTCGGCCACACGAACCAGAGATTTGGCCACTTCGGGTTTAGCCCGGCCCGGATGTCTCTGGTTTGTTTCTTTGATCATTTCCGCCACGGGCTTGTAGGAACCCACATCACTTCCTGCATCTCTCTCGCTACTCTGATCAGTCGTATCTTTGTGGTTACCATAGTTACCGGGGATGTCATCGCTGACCTGTGTGCGGACTCTTTCAGAAAGGAGCTCAGGGTGCATCTCTCTTTTCCCTGAACAAGCAGGTTTTGTTCTGCGGATTTCCTTCTCTGATGTGACCTCAGGCACGCCGAGAGTCTCTGTGGAGGAAAACAGATTTGGGGGCTTTTTGGCAGCAGGAGGAGGCGACCATCGACACCGGGATCGCCTCTCAAGGAACACTCTTCTCTGCAACATGTCCAGGTTTTGTGCGTCTTCCTCTGGAGACAGTTTGGCCACCCGCACGCAGTAGTCAAAGTCGATGGTATCTCCGTACTGGTCATCCAGGTGGTCGAGGGAGAGATGGTCCGAAGGGCTGAGGTCAGCTGACAGCCGGCGGATGTTGGTCTTCATGGTGTAAGTACCCTTTTCATCCAACAGCAAGCACATGTCCTGATTGGCTGCAGCGTTGCATGGAAGGTGTTTGTTAAAGTGAAACGTGTGTCTCCTCTTGACTCTCTCCTCAGAACGCAGGTGATCTTTACCTCTTCTTTGCACATCAGTAGACATTAATTGGGCTGTTTTGAGCTTTATAAATGGGTTTTTAGGTTTTTTGGGGACAGGTGGAGGCGGACCTCTGACTTTGGGTTTTTCTTTTGGAGCAGACTCGTCTTTGGAACCGCATGAGGCGGATGCGGCATCTGCCGATATTGTTGTTGCTGTCGTCACGTCTTTCTTGGCCAACAGATGAGTTAAAGGTGGAGGTGTGATGACAGCAGAGAAGCAAACAAGCTCACTCGCCTTCTTCAAGCTCGCGACCTGCGTCTTTCCTTCACAGCCTTCATTCACAGGGATCAGATCACAGTGCTCCAAGGAAAAGGAGGGATTGTCTTGCAGTTGTAAGATTGCAGAGTCAGAGATCATTGAAGAGTCAGAGATCATTGCAGAGTCAGAGATCATTGAAGAGTCAGAGATCATTACAGAGTCAGAGATCATTGCAGAGTCAGAGATCATTGAAGAGTCAGAGATCATTGCAGAGTCAGAGATCATTGCAGAGTCAGAGATCATTGAAGAGTCAGAGATCATTGCAGAGTCAGAGATCATGGCCTCTGGCGGCTGAGAGGTGGTGACTTTGTCGAACACTTGGCTGTCATCCGTCTTGCTACATGAACAACGAGGGACGGCACCAACAAACTTGTTCTGATGGGACTTTTGTTGAAGTTGTTGCGTAACAAACCCTAAATTGTGGCTTTCCTTATCCTGATTTTTACATTGCTTGATGTGAGCAGAAATGGGTCCTCTGCCGTGGTCATTGGACTTGTGCTCCGTCTCTGCTTCTCCTCCACCAGTTGTCTCTCTGTGAGCAGCTCCGACATGACCGACTCCTTTTAGCTGACACCTGCTGCCTGTCACTTCAGCCAAATGTCGACCCGTTTCCCTCCCTAAACAGGCTGTGGGTGAACTCCTGGCATGAGTGGCCACAGTCTCAGTCGTGACTAAAGACGTGTCAGACTTTCTTCTGCTTTTCTTCTCACCACCCTCTTCTTGAAGGGTACTCCTGGACGGTCGTGGGAGGTTAACGTCGGCGTCAGAAGCTTCTTCGTCAACTCCTCTTTTTACAGATGACTGAGGCTCCTCTGTTTTAATCCTGTGGTCACAAACAATGTTACTTCCCCCATCAGACAACATCCAGGTCTCATCCCTCTCCAGAACCACAAAGTCTTCCTCATTAGCGGGGTTGCGTGAAGCTGTCAGGCCGCTGGCTTGAGTCTCAGGACTAAACTTGCCACAGTCCGTTTCTGGTTTCTTCCCGTCCATAGCTGCAGTCCTGCTACCGGCCACAGCCTTCTTCTCAGATCCTCGCTTTCTGTTGGAACTTTGTGTCGTCTCCTTCGGACTCAGGACGGTTTTTGACTCCTCTACAACAGTTGGAGTGACCCTCTCCGTGTCTCCACCCACCCGCTCTCTGCTGGTGTTCAGAGGGGGCTCCTGCTGACCTCGAGGCCTGATTGGCTGCCCTGTTTGGGGGTCTGTACGTGTAGAAGTGACGGTGAGCTCCTCTGTATGCTGGCTGCTGACACTGATCCCACTAATCCCACCAGTGCTCTGAGGTCCATGGTCCTGATCCTTGCTCTCTTCTTGCTCTGCAGTCTCTGACCGCTGGGTGTCTCCAGTTTGCTCCGACCAATCGGAATTATCAAGTGACTCCGCGTCTTTTTCCGACAGCTTCTCCAGCTTCTGGCCCATGGCTGCTGTTCTGTCTG
>NW_027210721.1:85000-107500 GCF_029030835.1 Brachyistius frenatus
TGGCACAATTTGTATGAAACTGAAATATATGCCTCAGTCTGTGTGAACATGTAAAAAAAATGAAAAGTCAAACATTTGAGCCTGTGTGATCCAGGCGTCGCAGAAGTCTTGATATTGTTGGTCACTTTTTCGAGTTGAGTATTGTAAATTAATTTGTATATAATAGTAACAGTGTACTGTTTACGACAGAGTAGTTCATGATCCAGAGTTATAGCATCACCTGGTGTTGACTCTAAACTGTCTGAGGATTATTAGATCAAATAAACAACATCGTACAGAGATGGACTCCTCTGATCTACTTCTTTGAAGCATATGGTCGATTTCTCTTATTTTAGACATCTCTATTTCTGCTTTATTGTGCTCAAATGAATTTGGATTAAATGTACTGCAGCTATAGATCTGAAATATGTCTGTGTGCTGTGTGAATGGATGCTAGAGTTGTGCTCAAGCACTAAATCTACATATGATTAGTGCGCATTTGCAAATATTTGTAGGTTTAGGCGAAAGGTAGCTGAAGGTTTTTTAATAAGTGACCAAGAAGGTGAGCCATGTTCATGACGGGAGCCTCCGAGATGCGTACAGTAACTACCCAGATACAGACTGGGTATGATTATATGGCAACATGATATGGCTTTGGGTCACATCCGTTCAATTTAAGGTCACGTTTCTTAACATCTAAATGTTGTCATGTCTTTTCTTGTCATTTTTTCAGGCATAAAAAGAGGGGTTAGATTCAGTTGAATCAGTTTATCATCCATCTGATGAATGATTGCACCTTTTGTTGTTATTTACAGTGTCATCAATAATGACAAATTTAAATGCCAAACGTAGTTTTTTTTTAGTGGTTTTTTTTAGGTATTTCCAAAAATCTGTGAAAATTAAAGACAACTAGAACTTTTTTTTTCCATCCAAACATGAAGATTGTTTCGTAAAGTCATGCGTGGGCTAAACGGAGCGCTTTAAGTACATGATTACATTAAGTTTATTGGAGGAGGTTGGATGAACCAGCCACTGTGCAGAGAGAACAAAACAGTCTTTGACCAAAACAGTCTGAGATGCTTGTGGTCCGAGGTACGACGCTTCACAAAGAGGCATAAAAAGGCTCGCGAATGGTCACATCCTTTTTAAAAATTATTATGCTTTCACATGAAATGCCCTCTCATGATGCAAAAGCAGCTGCAGCAGGGAAAAACCTAAGTGACGTTAAGTGAGGATTCAGTTTTCAGTGGTAACAGAAGGAGACGGGAAGTTGTCAAACAGGCTCCGTATTTATAGAGCGCCCTCATAAATGCTGTTGATGAGTTGGATTTAAAACACACGCTACACCGACAGAAGCATGTTACTTCAGGGATTTTTCTTTTCATCACCATCAATGTGCTAAATATAGCACCCTCTGAAAATCAGAGCGGAGCAACAACTGGATCTCCCAAACCACCACCGTCTAACCAAACCTGTCTGTCAAAGGTAAAATGGCAGCATAGTGCTCATCTCCACGGGGATGTGGGGAGGCGTGATGATCCTGCATGTGTGATGGAGCAGGCCGTTTCAAATCTGAGGAACAGATGAAGGACAAAGTTTTCCATCCCCACTTGGCCAGAAGCATCCGGGCTTTTAGCACATGGTGAAAACAACCAGCATCGTCTGGATCTTTTCCAGACGTCTATGACTGCGTTCTCCGGAGAGGCACACAGGGCTGCTGCAGCTGGTTAAAATGGAGCTATGAGGCCAAGACAGTAGAGGTCAGCGCAGAGCTTCGTTTCTCGTACGGCACCACGGCAGCGGTCATCTCATATCTCACAGCCATCATAGTGGTGGATGCAGCGGTGAGCTGCCGTCTCCTCTGTTCCGTCTGTGCTCGAGCCTCTTTATTAAGGCTCCACTGGTAGCTGGCCCTCCATGGCCATGTTGGGCTGCTTCTCCAGCTGCTCCGCTCTCTGTCGCATCAGTTCCAGACCAAATTCTATCCCCAGTCCTGGCATCTGCAGCTGGGCCAGAGGCTGCTGCGGGAGCTCCACGGCGCCACCAGGTTGTAACTTTAAACCGTCAGCCTCAGTACTGTCCCTCAATACTTGTTCTCCCACGTCGCCCCCCTGCGGTTCGTCCATGTCTTCCGTCTCCACCGAGCTGCGATCAGGAGGCATCTCCTCACAGTTCATGGGTGACACCGGTTTCCGGCGGTTGTCTAGAGGAAGAGATACGACACCGGGGGTGCAGGTGGCACAGCGGTAGAGGTGAGCGCAGGGCTGGACCAGGTTAGGGGGGACAGCTGCAGGGGTTGGCAGGGACTGCACAATTGTGGTGGAACCAAAATTGGTCCCTGGCGGATCTATGCATATGGTGGGGACAGTGCAGTGGCGGGATGGGTTAAGGCGGTGGGAGCGGCCTCCGGCTGGACGGTCACAGCGCCGCCCTTGTGGTAGACGCATGCAGTCTTTACAGGACTGGTAGGAAGGCTTCACTTTTAAAGGGTTTCCTGTGCTAGCACTGTCCTAAATGGATTCAAAGGAAAAACAGAACATGGTTTAATGTCAGTGGCAGTAACAGACACAATATTTAAAATGTTCAGCTCATCATTTTGCTTCTGACATGAAAATCGTTAATTACAAAACATAACTTTACCACTTTGGAAAAATATATTTTCTGAACTCACATCAAAAGCTGCAGGACAGCTGCGCTTGGCAGCCAGCCGGTTGCTGTTGTTGGTGTTCAGGTTGGCTAAACCTAACCGGCTCTCCTCACTCCTCTCAGCCTCCTCCCCTGCCTTCTTCCCCTCTGAATTTCCAGGTGTTTGAGCCAAGGCCGCCATCTCGGCTTCCTCTTTCTTGGCTTCTTCTTCATCCTCTTCCTCCAGAGTGCTGAACTCCAGCCTCAGTCTCATGTCCTCCAGGGGATCAAGGCGCCCACAGGTCTGAGCTGCTGTGCCCTCACCAGGCAGGGCTAAATGGGCCATGGGGAAACCCTCGTCCTCCAGTAGAGCATCTCTCTCAACATCTTCAATCTCAATGAAAACTCTCTCCATGCCGAGCAGAGGGGGACCACGCACTGGGGTGGAGGGCTCACTGTCCAGTGCAGAGTCTGACAAACGTCTGAAGTAATAATTATAGTTCAGAGAGTCGAGGGGCTCCATCTCCAGACCCATACCCTTGCAGGGAGACGCCCCACAGCCTCCCCATGCTTCTGGTGTCTCCTCTCCACCAGTACAGTGGCCAGAGGCTTGCAAATCACCTGATCCCTCCTCATCTGCTTCAGGCCTCCACAGCTTGTTGTGACGCTGTTTACTGTGAAGACAAAGCAGACTTTGGGTTGCATGTGAAGAAAACATACAGAAAGTGTCACAAGGCACCATAACAATCCTTCACATCAGCAGCATGTGTGTTATCACTCCCAGCTTTTAAAAAAAGCACCCAGATGACCTCAGGCAACTGAGCAAACGGTGAAGCTGCTCACCTGGCGTCCAGGATGCCCTCGTATTCGGCCAGCTGTCTCATGAAACCAGCGTTCGGCTGAGCTATACTCCGTTTCTGCTTGACAAAGTTGTAGGCTTTCTCCAGAGACCAGCCAAACTCCTTCATTGCATAGGCAATAACTGTAGAGGCAGACCGGCTCACCCCCATCTTACAGTGCACCAGGCACTTGGAGTTATTCTTCCTGTTGGACAGAAAAAAAAAAATCCCGTTCATCCCATTGGATGAATGTAGTTGATGATACGGTGCAAATGAAATATTTTGCTCAATCCAATAAATTAGCAGAAAAATCTGTTTATGGACATGATTTTCATAATTCTGCTACGAGGACTCCACTGGCTCTTTCCCATTTTAGTTTTGCAAACATCTTTTATTTACCGGAGGTTAATATGGTTAGATTGTTGCATAGCAACCAGACAGATAGCACCATTTCACATCTCTGTTACTGGCACAACTCGCAACCACATCTTGTATTTGGGTGGAAGAGAAATATGTTGTGTGATCGTAATCCCAGTACAGAATGTCTGATGTGAGCCAGTCAAACTGGGATGACTTCAAAGTTATGACTATTAATACCAAAGCTGTTGAAGCCCAGTTCTCCTGTACAACCTCTGATCCAACACTGATTGAATAACAGCCTGGTGTTACAGTTTCTAATCTGCATACAGATCACGGGTTTGTTTTTGTGTGTCGGGTCTCACTTGGCTTTGACGATAAAGTTGTAGGTGTCGTTCCAGTGGGCCAGCAGGTCGGTGGCGTCCTCGTCGTACACACGGACGTTGTGATAAGAGAACATCCCGGGGAAGAAGTTGTCGATCTCTCTGGTCACATTCAGAATGTAACCAACTCTGCAGGCAAAACGAGAACACGTTCATCTCACTGCTGCTCTATTTTATTCTTTCTCTGCCAAAGTCTAAACTGTATGATTGAGATATTAATTTATAAAATCTACTTGATCAATACACTGTGCAGTTCTATTTCTGTTTCTAACAGGAAGTTACAGCTCCAGCACGTTGACACTTCAGCACCTGTATGTGAAAATGTACTTTCTTTTTGTCAAGACTTTGTCTTGGATACATTTTTCATTCATTTAGCATTTGAAAATCAACACATGGTTTTACTAGTCTTGAAAATGGTTTAATGCGTAGCTTTGTATCAAGCACAACAGATTTAAGTTGTGTTAAATTGAAACAGACAAGTGCATCGAACCAGTTAATTAATCTACCAGTTAGTCCAAGACAAGAAATAAATATAGTTTATTTGCACATAACAACACATTTCATGCAGTGTTTTATTTGATACTGTACAGCAATAAAATATTTAGGGTCAAAACATGAAAACATGTTTGTATCAGCTCACCCGCAGTCACGCAGTTCTTCCAGGTTGGACGCGTTCCACTCGGATCCCTGCAGAGAAATGGAGGCAAAACTAATTCAGAATAATTGCTGAGAATTATTGTTAACTGTATTTGAGGCAAAAATAAACTACACAGAGAAAGTGTTTGGGTATCAGTGAGGAGGAAAAGTGAAGACAACAGTGCAATATAAAAACATGTAAAGGCAGCAAAAAATAAAAAAGAGTAAAAAAAACAAAAAACAAACTCACCAAATAAACATGGTCAAAAATGAGCGTGGGCTTGTCCATCTGACCCAGAATCAGAAGCATCTCGTTGTCGATGAACTCCTTGTATTCTTTGAGGTTGCAGCTCATATGCTGCTCCAGCTCGGTACGGATCTGAGGACGAGTTATTAACGTGAAAACATTGACTTTTTCCTGAAAAAGGTTCCGTTTTGCATTTCCCACAAGCAGTCTGATGGTAATACTTTAGTTAAAATGCCTGTGAGAGCAAGTCAAATCCCTTTTACATATACTGTTTAGAAGACTTTAAATGTTTTTAGCGGTATGGAAAAAAACAACCAAAACAGTCTTAATTTTTAATGAAATATCTTATCCTTAGAAAGATCTGGACCACTGACACACTGTTGAGGTGCTGATTTGGCACTAACCTCCTTGGAGGTGATGTTCTCCAGGTCTTGAAACGTCATGATGTTGCGTAGTTTGGCTTTAATGAGACACTCTGTTCGCTCTCGTTCAGTTGGCCTGCACGTAATGAGTCAACACATCAGTGCTGCTGTCTGAATGAACATTAGCATGACAATGAAACATGTTTCCACCGATGAAGACAAAGAGCAGAATCAAAGGAACAGCTGGTGTCCAAAGATTTGAAGTCTACTAGACTGACTAAAGACACACAGACCGCTCGTGTCTGAACTCAGCTGATCTGATCAGTGAGGTTTGAAATCAGACATGAAGTCTGTTTTAAAGTCTTTAAAATCTTCTTCTGTCGCCTTTTCTTGTACATGATAACCAGGTGTGAGTGTTGTGAATGCCTAAAAAAATGGCCACCTGGCTATCTTTCATGTCATTTCTCTTTGAGCTAAAACTGCTGCTGTTGTTTCTCTGTGGTCTGTGTCGTCTCACCGGTCCACGAACATGGTGGGAGAATCCGACCGG
The DNA here is from genome assembly GCF_029030835.1 of Brachyistius frenatus. NCBI lineage: Eukaryota > Metazoa > Chordata > Actinopteri > Embiotocidae > Brachyistius > Brachyistius frenatus. The sequence goes on from NW_027210721.1 coordinate 90,979, forward strand.
GTCGTTTCCAGGTCGGTCATAGTATTCCACTCATTGATGCAGCTTTGCTCCGAGGTGATGCAGCTCTCATAGAAGGCCATCCATGTGAGGGCAATGCCCCCTGGGAAGTAGTTGAACCGGCGTGAAACCTCGCATGCCTTGTGGAGGACCTGCAGGGCAGACCTGCAGGAATACACACAGCAAAAACTGTCAACCACCAAAAATCCCCACCAGCATGATGGATGTAATGTGATGACGAGAGAAGGGAAAATAAAAAAGGCATACTTGTTTTAGAGGTAATTCTAACAGATGACCAGCAGGTGGCATGTGAATGGTCAAATTTGGACCAGTGTCATCACAGTGATGAACATAGTGGAAATTTGTAATCATGCACCGATCAGCCACAACATTAAAACCTCTGACAGGCGAAGCATTAAGTATAAAACAGCCCAGCAATAAATCCTACTTTCAGAGAGATTATAATGGTTTGGTGTTATTTAATGTGACAGAGATATGCATTTATTTAAATGGTCATTTTGGAGACTGTAATTTTTGGTGTCTTTTGATCTGTATTGAGATATTCCCAGTTCAACACAATTAATTTAACTGGGAGGGATAATTTAATATTTATGTGTTTGTTGTTCTATGAAACCAACAAAAATATGACTTTTTGTATTTAATTAAGCATAATTCCTCCAGCTCTGCTGTCACAAGGACAGATACAGGAGATCATTCCTGCCCACTGCCATAAGACTTTACAATAACTCACCTCTGGCAAAATCCATCACAGTACAATAACACTGTTGACTGTGTTTCTTGGTTGCTTGTATATTATATGTATATTATATATATAGATATATACTGTACTGTATGTATATATATATATATATATATATATATATATATGTTGACTGTGTTTATTGGTTTGTTGTATATAATATATATAGATATTTAATGTACTGTATATATACTGTATGTACTGTGCATTTTATATTTTTTATTTTATTGCTTTTCTATTATATTATTCTATTCTATTATTATTTTATTCTATTGTTTCTATTATTGCTCCTGTATGTGTGCTGCTGTGGCGAAAAAAATTTCCCCTTGGGGATTAATAAAGTATATACCTACCTACCTACCATAATTTGATAGTGCAGTTTTAGGGTGACAACACTTCACCTCTAGCTGTCAGGGCCAAGTTGATAGATGTCTTTATGTCTGTGTGCTATGAAAATACCCTGGTTCATTTAAATCTATAGCACAAAAAGGAGAATATTTTGTAATTGCTGTGATTTACATGTACCTGAACATCCACAATGCCACAAATATTAGCAACAAAGAAATGTGATTAAATTCCAGTCCTCTTATTCACACGCAGGCATAACAGAAACAGTAAAGCAGTAACATGAATCACAACTTCTCATAGTACTGAATACATATTTGGTATATGGATGTGGTGGGAATGACAAATAACTGTTGGCATTTTGTATTTGTTTGTTAAGAAAATAGTCAAAGTTGGACAAGTTTCTACCTTTTCGTGGAGCTTCTACTTGAGACATTGAGGTAACTCGGCTCATCTCACCATTCAGCAAAGAGTTCCTTCACATCGAACAGTCATAAAATGTCTCTCTGTTTACTGAACTAAAGAAATGTACCGTCCATCTGTATTCCCACCGACTGTTATAAACCTCAACATATGAGCATAGACGATCTGAAAACATGTCTTGAAGGTGGTTCGGATGCTCCAGAAAGTGTTCTGACTGCGTGAAAGCCGAGCCAACATTCATCCTGTGTGGACGCTCTGCTGTTCTTATGAAGCAGCACAAACAGGTGAACACGAAGAAGTCACTCACCACATGGCCTGCACAGACACAGGCTTGAAGACATGTGAGCGCCCCGCTGTGTTCACACTGAAGCCTCTGGTGAGGAAGAAGAGGAGGAAGAACAGTTTGAGTCTGGATGGAGATGAGGAGGTGAGGAGGGGATGTAAACACAGACTGGACGGGGCTCACGGGACTATTCAGGACTCTGAACAGTCGAACATTCCTCCAGCGACAATGTTAACAGGTCAGCAAGAACTGTGCTCACACACACACACACACACACACTGACAAATGCTTGTAATTCACTCCTCTGCCACTGGTGGGCAGTAAATCCAACAATGCAGAGAACAACCAAAACATGACTGTGACTGTGAACATGAGCAGCATTAGAGACTCCTGCCTCACAATGACAAGTGTGCCTTTACAATTTAGTCATAGTTCTGTGCTCTTTATATTGATTTAAGTTTGAACTATTGCATCTGACATGAAAGAAGACACTGAAACTTACCCATCTCCATCTAGATGTATGTTGGTATCACTCCATAGTGGCAGCACCATCCCAATAGAGCAATTTTTACTGTAGATTGTAAAGAAATTATTTTAAGAAATCTAATGATCTGCCTTAAATGTACACAAAGTACGGCTGCACTGCTGAGAGATTAGTTACCCGTCCTTGTCTGTGAAGTCCATTCCCAGGACAATATTTTCCTCTGTGTCTTGATGGCCGTTGGTGTAGATGACGACCATGTAACGCACTCGATCCGACCATCCGCTCTCTAACCGCACGGCCTGCGCAACAAATACAGACTTTACTAAAACTACATTTGGTGTATTTAGTGGTACTGTTGGATCACAGTTATTCGATATGTCACTACACAACATTCTGGTCTTCCTCAAACAATTGACCAATTTATTTATAGGGCAGAATCACCAAGCAACACACTCCTAATACACTTTATCATTACAAAGAATACGAGTATAATTGACTTTATTTTCATACTCCTGCTTTAAGAGAGGAAGTAGACACAGTAAATAAAATAGCTTGAAACTAAAGATCTCCTCCAGACACGCTTCCAGATATAAAAATCTCTGCTATGCATCGTAAATCTTCTCCCTTACTGAAAATGGTTTTGTTCATTTCAAATGTTGAACATTCAAACACAAGCTGTGTCTTACTTCCCTGAAAATACTGTTTTCAATGCAGAAGACTTCAAGTTTCCACATCACACGTGTGACCTGCTTATTGACTTCCTAATGAGATGTGATGTCACAAACCTCTGCTTGTGCAAACTCACACTTAAGGTGAGCGCAGAGAAATTGTTCCCCTTCAGCAGATAAAAGTGAGATGAGCCCTGACATACATCAGTCTGAGGAGTGAAGGTCAAACGTCCACGTGAACAAACAAAACACACATCTGTGTGGAGGAGGTCTTCGTGATAATCACAAATTTACTCTCACATCTCTCATTTCTTCTGTATTGAATGAAAAAAAAAGAAAGAACATGCATAGCAACACAGACTGTAGACCAAAGCACCTTTCTACTTTAAGAAGGTAAACTGACCAGCTTGATGCGATCTTCAGACCGGAGGATCTTAAACATGACCTGCAGATGTTGAGGTAAATCACCTGGATGTGAAACATTGAGACGGATGAGAGTGAGTCCACAGGAATTCAAAATAAAGCATAGTCTGATGTAGTTCAGCCGTTTCCTGACGTGTAGAAGGATTCAGCCCAAAAAAGCTTTTTTATCAGCCAAACTGCTTCGAGGCCAACGAGAAGTTTCGATCTGGACATTTGAACGAGACATCTGACATTTTGGTCAAGTAACAAATATTCCAGCAGAAGAGAGGATTTCTTACTACCATGACCATGAAAAAAATTTCCCCTCGGGGATAAATAAAGTAAATACCTACCTACCTACCTACCTACCTACCTTTGCTGTAATGAGCATTGCATAATTTATGTTACCAAGCAATAATAAGCTGAATAGTATTACTAAAATCAGAGTAGCAATATAGACAAAATGCTGCTCAATCTAATCGCTCACAAGCTTCAGTGGAGACAAAAGAAACCATTTCTGAACTTCCTAACAAATTAAAACAAAAACAAAGGTCATCTACAAACTGAACATTCAGCTTCTTCTATTGTTCATTCATCGTTGGCTTTCTTTCCCAGTGGGAAGAAATTTGTTGAGGATTTGTCTCAATGAAGTCCAATCTAAACCCTGCAATCTGCATTCCTGGTGTTTAACTCCAGATCACTTCATGTCAGACCAAACTAAGTAATGCTTCCTAACACAGTTTTTCTTCTGTCTCGTTTGTGCAGAGTTTCTGGGTAAAAGAACAAGAGACACAACTTCTTGTGTTTTGTTCCTACCTGCATGTTTGTGGTGGGTCGGGGTCTTTGGTCCTTGGGCACTGCCGCCCTGCTGGAGGAAGAGGGCGGCTCCTTTGACCATGAAGAAGCTCTCACTGAGGCTGGAAGAAGCAGAAGTGTAGAAGAAACTCAGTGCCACTGAGGTTGTGACAAACTTCAGCCATGTTTAAACAGTTGAGCTATTCTTCCTGATGCCCCAATCTTACCCTCAAATCCAACAACAGGGGAGGCGAGTTAAAAAAGCATTTCACAAGGCCAGTGGTTATTCCAGGGTTTCTCCTCGTTCTGTTCAAAGGCAAATGAGGATGTTCCCTTCAGTTTCATTCCAAGATGGATGGAAGTGATGCGACTGGTACAGCTGGCTCTCGTTTTCAGTCACTATTCATTAACCAGCTCAAACATGTCAAGCTTAAAGTCACAAATATCAAACTGACCGGTGTGAAATTAGTTCAATCCAACCACCTGCTCGTGGAAACCGCACCCTAACACTCACACATGCTGTAGTTTGACTCCATACTTTCCCACAAACCATCTTATTTCTGCTTTAGATTGAAATGGGAAGAAGAAATTGTCGTCAGTACAGCATTCCTCATGAAGGATTTTCAACACAGCACAAACAATTCTGGTGAAGTGGATTTGAACTACACAATCACTCTCGAGGTGTTTCTTCCACGTGACAGATATTCTTCAGGAACACTTGATTTTTTTCTATGAAATCTTTCCTACTCCCTCATTAAGTGAATAAATAACAATCAGAAAATGGAAGAAAAGTGCTGTCGACTTTGGCCATACTTGATCAAAACCCTCTTTTTTTTTTTTTTTTTTTTTAGAGGAGATTCAATATAATAAAAAAAGAAATTGAAAAAAAAAAAAAGCAAAATTACCAAAATTATCCACTTCATATTAAATATCTTGTTATTATGACGCGACCCAAATCCAAAGTTCTGAATGTCCACAGAGTGTAAAATTTAGGGCTGTAAGTAATTCATATTCTTTAGCAGTTCATCTGAAAATGACTTTCTTGATTAGGTGATTGTTATTATTTCAATAAAACTACAGAAATAGTAATTTTCTCAAGTGACATTTTCACAGTGCTTGTTTTGTTGGAACAGTCTGAAGCCCGAAGTTATTCAATATATTCAAAAGGAGCCTCAAAAAACAAGAAGCTGAACCAATAAATACTTGACATTTTTGTTAAAACTGCCGTGTTTTTATTTTTATTTGAGGCAGATGAGTCTCCTTGATGTTACGAACCATTTTAGTCAAATCTGAGTTCACACTTGCCTTGAATTGCAATGAGCAAAGTTTTATGATCACAGGACATCAATATGCTGCAGTCAGGATACCGTGTGCAGGTGTGCACTTATTCCGTCCTCACGGGTTCACCGAGCAGGACAGGAGGCTCAACGGACTGAAAGTCAGCAGAGTCCTGATCCAGCACCTTTTCCAGCCACAGTTTTTACAGCATGATGAACAGACTCCACCTGATCGGGTCTGTTCTCTACAACTTCCTCTCCAATCCAACCTGTGCTGAATGACGCCGTCCTCAGTCGTGACTTTGTGATGAACACCGCAGCATGCAGGAGGACACGGGACAGACCGCAGCTTTGTTTAACCGTCGTCTCATTCCTCTCTGTACGACTGCGTGGGACCATCACAAGGCCTTTTGTTTCAGCTCCTCTGCTATGTGCTAGCGTTGCTTCTTTTCAAGTTTATGTAGAAGACAGATGAGTTGGAGATATCAGAGGAAACTAACTACAAGGCTTGATGTGCTGAAGTAACAAGAAAAACGTTCCTTGAACAAATTTACACTGCAACGGCTTGAAAGCTTTACCAGAGAAAATCCTCACTCATTTAGTTAGAAGCATTCAAGCTGTATGCATATCTATAAAACCACGTCTTGTCCTACAAATGTTGGGTTTCATGCTGTTGAATTGAATTAATCACAGATTTCAGACATCCCATACTGTTACGATACGTGCTGAGTGTCTCCAATAAGTTTCCATGACAGAGTCTTCATGTTCGGGCTGGTGTGAGAACTTACATGCGACAGATCTCCGTCCGAGTCAGAGCAGCTTTTTCCACAAAGTGAGGCAGCACGGTGAACACGGCTTTATGTGGAGATTTCACGACGAGATGCATCCTGCTGGGTTTATTATTTACCGTCTCTTTGGAAAAAGTCCAACAGCCCTCTTCACTGAATTAGCATCCTTCTGTCTGTCTGCTACACCTGCTTTTTGACTGCAGCCCTGTTTCGGTTTAACGTGTCTGTGTCGGTCTGGCATGTCCTCCTTCTCCTCCTTCTCCTCCTCCTTCTCCTCCTTCTCCTCCTCCTTCTCCTTCTTCTCCTTCTTCTCCTTCTTCTCCTATTCCTTCTCCTCCTTCTCCTACTTCTTCTCCTCCTCCTCCTCCTTCTTCTCCTCCTCCTTCTTCTCCCACAAGCTTTCTTTCCACCTGAAGCCCTGAAGCTTCCACCCCAGGTCTGCTCAGATTGGGCTCCTATCTCCTCTTCACAGCATGTGATTCAGCAATCAGCTGGCGATGCAACACTCCACTACAAGACCATCATTCAGCGCGGTGGTGGGCAGCGCTGGAAACGCTGCTTGGCATCAGTCTCAAGTTTGACATGTAGAATTCTAAATTAAGACTCTGTACTGATGAATATCTGAGAATATCCACAGAAAAAACACAAAGCAGGACATAACCGCTTGAGCTGTGACACACACACACACACACACACACACACACACACACACACACACACACACACACACACACACACACACACACACACACACACACACACACACACACACACACGTTGTGATTTTGTGACGTCGGGTTGATTGAAGAGAATTCTTGTGATTGAGCGCGACAACAGTTTGTTACGTAACTGAGTACAAAAACATGTTTTTTAAACTTGTCAGGTTCAATCGGCTGTTTTTTTTCAAGGCGCTTTTTAGACAATATGAGCCATTAGAGAAAATATACTGTTCTTAATAAGCCCAACAGGACTGAGGACAAGACACCTGCCAAAATAATTTTAAATCATCAAAAGAAAGTGGTTCTTTGATCATTTAATTCTCTGCATGCAAATCATTCAAGACTATGAATTCACCAAAGAAGTGGACGCAGTGGTAGAGTTGAATTTATCCTCTTCGTGTTTTTACCAAGTAAGACAACTGTCTTTGCTACTTTTGCGTAAATCCTTGCTCCAATTATATAACTATTATGGTATATTATCAATTGTGCATGAGGAATTTCATAGAAACACAACCAATTAGAATATTCAAGGAGCCACCTGCTAAAACACCAACCTAGAAATAAACGTACTATTCTTCATGATGACATCCTTTCATTAACTAAACAATCATGTCGTTTTGACCGGTTTTTACTTCCTGTCTCACCATCCAGTCAAATCTTATTTTGTATAACATTTTCAAAAAGGTCACACAAAGTGTTTTACAAATAATTTAAGTCAGTTAAATATCCACAAAACACTAAAAACAGATAAGGACAGTGTTGTGTGTTTCTTCCTCGTGGAAAGGGTTTCCCGTCCTGTTGCCCTCCACACAGCCGCTTCCTGTCGGGTCAGACGGCAACCAAGAAACCTTCCACAGCAGAAACTCTAACCTTTTGGGTTTCTTATATCAAGTATATGACTTTTTAAACCTAAAGCAGTCTCACCTCTGATTGTTTTTCCTGTCATCGTCACTTCCAAAATCCTGAAAGACAAAAACAAAACACAGAATATAAAGATTGCAAAAGTAAATGTGTAAAAATTTTAGTTGTAAAAACTGAGCCATAATATTCTTCAAGAGTCAAAGAGGATTTCACAATTTCCTATTCTTCTTCTATTCTCATAGATGTTCGATTTTCTGCTGCAGTCCAGCAGAACCACAGCTGTTCTTGTGGACATTGCAGTGGGACTAAAGCATGCCAGCGCCACCTGCTGGTCCTCTGAGCTCAGTGTTGTGATCTCATCTGCTATGAATGTCCCATAGAGCCGACAGCTAAATCTTTAGGACACCTTCAAACAGCACGAATTCAGCAAAAAACACATCCAAACATCACACACACCTTTTCTTCCTGCTGACTTGCAGAAGTGTGTAAATACTGAAAGTGATATGAAGAACACACTTATCTTCAAAGGGCAAATGTTGCTGCTTATTTTTGCGCCTCAGCCTACTTCAGAGTACATAATCCACTTTCCTAAAACTAGAAACAGGAGATTTAACACTGATGTCATGATTTCACTGGGCTGTAAAACTTAGATTTGGTTCCAAACATCAAACTCCACAACGTCAGTGTTACTTCTACCTGGCTGGAGCTGAACCTCAGAAAAGTGGATGTTTTCAATGGGATGTAAATATCGGACTAGTCTATAGGCAATGGATAACTGACTGTTTATTGCAGCTGGCAAAGACCCACGTGGTATTTCAGAAAACATGTGACACCTTATGATGTAATTGTGTTTCTCATTTTTTCTGCGAAATCTTAAAGTTCATTGAGTGAATGGTGGGACATAAATCTAAAGAAATAGCTGACATAGCCCTTTAAATTCCCCCCAACACTGTTGACTGCATTACTGCAAATAAAATCCCCCAAACAAGGAGGGAGAGCAACCTGAGTGCAACGCAGCAAATTGTTTGTGCAGCAGCAAAATGAGCACTTTGTCTTGACAGCTAAACCCAGCAGCCCCCCCACCCCACCCCACCCCGCCCCACCCCCTCCCCCCTCTGCAGGATTTTGTTTACAAATCCGCTGCCACAAACAATGCAACACGATATCAAGTTCATAACGCGCAGTGCTGTGACGGAAGTCAGGTTAAGCCTTCCTGCAGGATGTTCACCACCGAGCCGCTGAGAGAAGCTCCTGCAGGCGTTTCCTCATACCGCGTACACAAAGACCCAGCCCCGGCTTTTCCACTCACCTCCCCCGCACTGCTGTTGGTCGTGCTGGCCGAGGATGCTGCACTGGGGGTGGGGGAGCGCTGCAGAGTCACCAGGGCCATGGTCGGTGGGCTGCAGGAGCGGAGAAGGGAGGGGAAGAGGAGCGCCTATCCGGGAAGATGCGCCGCTGAGATTGTCTCTGTCACCGGGGAGAAAATGCCCAGTCAGACTCTCATCCAGCGGCACCTGACTCCACAGCCCCGCCGGTGCTCCCGTTCGGTCCTGCTCCGTGCGTCCTCTGCGGTTACCGGAGTCCTCATGAGCGGAAAGTGATGAGAGAGTTCCTCCGTTTGTAGCGAGCCAGCAGACCCCGCGGTTTCATCGCTGGTGCGCAGACAAACAAAACACGGTGCAGGTTGCAAGGGGGGCAGAAATGACATGCAGCTTTGGCGGAGGCCTGTGATTGGCTGGCCTAGTTCGCGTGTGCGCTGTCATTGGGCCAATGTTGTCAAGGTGACAGGCCAGACTAGGAACTCCCAAATACAAATATTGCTCATATTATATTCCGCTCTTGTTATGAGCGATGACGACACATCGTTCATCAAGACCGAATTATTTTTAATCAACTACTCCGCAGTAGTTAACTCAAGTTAATATTATCGTGTATATATATACATTTTATATAAATAAAATGGACGTTACAATTTCTTTGGCTACAAGGTGATGTCATCAGCTGTCCTCTTTTGTCCAAACAAAAGTCCAAAACCCCAAAATATAAAACTTACTATGATGTTAAAGAAGTAAAAAGCACCAAATGTTTTCACATTTTTGGAAGCTTAAAGGAATATTTAGATTTCATGAGTAGTATTTGTTTAGCTGTCATAGGGCTGTACCTATGATTATTTGAATCACTGCTTTATCTACAAGTTATTTGCTTAATGAATAGAAACTATTTTATAAAAAAAATAAAATAAATGGCAGACAATAGTGAAAAATGTCTGTTGAAAATTGTCCATGTTTTAATAAACCAACAGAACAAACTCCAAAGATATTCATTCAAATTTAAGAAGCTGCAACAAGGGTTAGTAAAGCCATGATAATAGGAACAATAAATTACAAAATTGAGATTTACTTACAAAATAAATTTTCAATAGCAAAAAGATTTATATAAAAATATATACAAGACACAATTTTATCCAACATTTAATCTAATTCTCAGTCTCTGGAGGGCGAGGTTTAAAACGTGTCAAGCAGAGTCTGCTCAGTACATCATTGCTTCCCAAAATGTCCCTGTGCTGCTTCTCATGGCCTGAATGGAAGAGTAAACAAACCAGTCCAAGAACAAGAGTGCTTCCGCTCTCATTAGGCCTACCCTCAATTATCCTGGAATGAGATTGTCCCCTGCTGTTCTTCACCCATCAGCGCTCACATGATTCACTTCATCGTTAAACAGACAAATGTGGCGTCCGCAGGAATCCGGGCGGCGACATTCTGTCCTTTATTTTACGTTTGAACTTTTCCCGGTTGAACTATCGCTGGTCTGTGGAGCGTGTTGTACCATTTGATTGGCTGCTTGCGGTGGTCGTCTGCCCTCCAGCCTGCCGGTCAGGACTGGACTCCTGCAGACCCTTTCCCAACGTCTCAATGGGCAGAATCAAGGAAGCAACGCCAGCCAGCAGAGCGCAGCCACAGTACACCGACAGGGTCAAATACACGGACGTCCTGAGCATCACCTGGAAGACACAGAAACGGAGGAGGTGCGCAGAGAAAGCTGTAAATATGTTCTACTTTAAATCTGCAAAAACAGCATCACGAGGAGTCACAATGTTGTTGTGCAAACGTACATACACAAGTACCACAAGGAGTTTTGACCTCTAGGAACGCAAAGGTCCAGTTATTTTATGAATAGGTCACCGTCATGGCGTGCATGAGGACGCACATGCTGGTGCACAAACATGTAAGTGATAGGCTACAATGCAAAATCCTTCCAATGGTTTGACACTATTTCACAGAACGTATTTGGAAGTATATCATTGCCAGAAATGCAGCAATTGCAGTGAAGAAGAAGTTGCAAGCTAACAGATGCTAGTCGGACTCTCTGGGTGTAGAACAACGGTGCCGTATAAACCTGCTACAACTCCTTCAGTCCACTTCCTCCTCCTCTTAGGCTATTTGTGTGTTACGGTTTTCAAAATCCCAGTTGCAATGGGAAACAAAAACAACCTACACGTTCAAAATGGCAAGTTTTATAAAGATTTGCAGCCACACCGTTCTCCAGTTCTGCACAATGCCACAACAGGCCTAAAAGAATTGAAGTAAAGTCAGCTCTGCAAATTGTTTATGAAGAAGGAAATACATGTGATGTGTTTAATAAGTGGAAGACATTCAGAAAGTGAAAGTTGTTGCAGCGAGACTGGACATCACATTGCAATACTCTACAGGGCCAGACATTTCTACACTCAATGAAACTTAATTCATCTCTCTGTTGCTGCTGCAGATGGAAAACCTCATATCTCCAACTTTCAAAGTCTCGTTTCAATCCCGATGACCTCCAACAGGGTCAGAACAATCTGTCCAACACTCAGAGCACCATATCCTGACTGTCCCATTAAAAACTGAACTACAGATACACGTGGTCTTCTGACTTCATAATTATCATTATGACGATCTTGTGTTTCATTAAACATCTCTGTCACCGTCTCAAATGTCCCTCACGACACTTCGGTTAGTGAAGCGGTGCCCTCAAACTCATAGTTGATTTACAAAAACCTTTCTATTCACCAAAGCCTAAATCCTCTGGATTTTTTCAATCCTCTAACTCTAATCTGGTGTTGTGTTATCAACACTGCAGCTTGTTGTAGGTTTAGAAAGAACTTGAAGAATTTGATCAACATGTGATGAAAAAAAAAAAAAAAGAAAAGAAAACGAAAATCTGAGACTTCTGCATACCTGTGCCACGAAGGGTGTAATCAGGGCACCCACTCTGGCCATCGCATTGGAAATCCCCATTGCCAACGCTCTGTTTTCTGTAGGGAACACCTACAATTTAAAAAAAAAAAAAAAAAAAAAAAGGAGAGTACATTTTGTCCAAGTCAGCTTCCTGAAGAAATGGTGTGTTAAAAAAGATGTTAAAGTGATACATACTTCTGGTGTGTAAACAAAAACCACTTGGTATCCTCCAGAGATGAAGGCTCTGGCAATGAAGATAACGACTGTAAGAGCTACTCTACATGAGCAAAAGAGAAACGCAGGGTGAGAGATCAACCTCATTGTTTTAATGTATTACTTTGTTTCAATATGACAAATTAGAAGCAGCAAACTTACCTCCCAATACAAGCATATAATGGTAGGATGAACAAGGAAAACATGAAGAAGCACAGTGCCATGCTTTTCTTCCTGCCGATATAATCAACTGCAAAAAGGATGACTAAAAGACCTGAAACAAACATGGAAAACAAACAATAAATGGCTGCAGTCAACAGCTGGAAAGGTACAGTGAGAATAGATTTTAATCCAACAGACTTTGTCTTAATATGCACTTTTCTGGATCTTTGTTGGGTCAAGACATTCGTGAGATTATATCAACAAGATAACTCCATTTAAAAAGGATACAATTACTATCATGTAGATTTAAATGTAATACTTGTGCTATGTACAGTATGTGACACGAGTTAAACATCATTTCAGATATGCTTTTTAAACTTTTAAAGTTTGACCTGCACTTATGGATCCTCAATGGGAAAAATAAAACTACATCTATAAATACAGAAATGTTACAGTTACAAGATTCATCTGGTTTTGAACTTCAGCAGAAACTGGTTCTCTGTTGCCTTAGATTTTGGTGACCATTCATTTTATTTGATCTTAAATTCTAAATAATTTTCCAATAACGTCTTAGAAAGCTTTTTTCATTCATTTTAAGTCTGAGTTTAACGAGTACACTTCCAGCTGATTAATTACTAAACTATTGTAATCTCTAAATCAAAACACTGCACGTTCATTTGAACATGGGAAAATATGAGAGCATAAATTTGTCTGAAGGAATTCATACAATCCAACATATTTGTAAAATGCAGTTTTCAATGATAAATAAGGGACGAATAAATATTTATCTAGGAAACAATACTTTCAAGGAAATTCTTCTGCAAATCTAAAGATGCTTTTAACGTCACTATTGTGTTGTTACTTTCTCTATAATTAGTATCAAATTATTAAACACTTTCGAGGAAACTTTCAATATATTAATGGTTAAATTACTAGAGAATAAAGTACACCTTCTGTGTGTGAGCTCGCGCTGTTATTGGCAACGGCCTCATGAAACCTTACAGTTTAAATCGGACACCACACTTCTGAGAAAATGCAAATAAGGAGCATTTCACCTGGGAATTCAGCCAAGGTCGTCCATAAAAGGTCTTTGTAGTCAGCTGATGTTAGATATTTACATTCAAGACTGCAGCTCGGCTCAATCTTGGCCCCTTGTGTCACTATAACAAGGGAGAAGAGTTTTGTTGGGGTATCTGCTCCGGTTCGAGACAAATTATGACAAATGTTGAAAGCTGATCCTTGAAAAAGAAGTTGTTCCGTACCCTCGCATGCGTCTCCAGATTGGAACAGCTCAGTTGTCAACAGCACAATACCGTAATAGGAGAAGGCATTCGCAAACCTTTTGACACAATAACAAGACAGTCTTCAAGAAACCAAGTTGTGCAAGTTGAAAATAAAGCGTGGAATACGTGTCAGCTGTTGCTCCAAATGCCTACAGCTGCCCGTCATGCACAGGAGACAAGACAAAACCATCTCTGCAATATATTGCCTGCTGGATACAAGTCACTACTTCTGTAACACTAACTGGCTCAACATTAACAAAATGTCTCAGCACTCATCGAGATAAGGGAAAGATAAAAAGGCCCTTAGCTTTAGGTGAACCGGGGCGCACTCCCAAACAAATCTGAACTTAGTCAAATGATCACAAACCAACTGACACAGTGAACCCAGATCATTTCCCAGTTGGTTATCTTCGATGCAATAACCACCGTTCATGAAAATAGCTGTTGATAGAAAGGATAAAGCAGAAAATCTATCACTCAAGCTGACCATATGAACCACAGAAGAAGAGACGTCCTCCAGTACTGATGAGAAAAGAGCTCTTTAATCCGTCCGCGTTCATTCTGTGAAATTAAAATGACAAAAATAGATGGTGTATGTGTTAATATAAACATTTCATCATTACCTTGGATGAAAACATTTAGAACACAACATGCATCTTTAAGCTCACCTGTTTATAAGCGACCATCTTCCCTCGAGGCATGTCCTTCCCGTTCTCTTTAGCCATGCGTCTTAACGTTGCCGTGGCCTTTTCTATTCTTCCTGTCAGAACATCAAAACGGGGACTTTCAGGCAGCCACTGTGGAACACAGAGAAGTGAGCTGAGTGTTTGACTTCAGCTGGGTTTATTTCAAAGACTTTCAAATACACTCACAAAGCTGAAGCAAACAAATATTGCCACTGGTATGGTGGACAGGCCGAGCAGCCACCTCCAGCCCAGAGTGGGCATAATCCACAAGGCCAGGAGGACCTCGAACACAGCACCGATTGCCCAGAAAGCCTGAAGCACACAAACACATCGGTCAGGACCAGTTCACTCAGTCACATCGCAGATTCAACTCTGGTATAAAGTAAAAGTCCCTCATTAAAAACAAAATCCTGACAGTACCGCAATCAGCATGATGGAGATGCCTCTCGCCTTCACTGGAAGGAATTCTGAGTACAGTGTCACCCTAAAGAGAGACTCAAAGTTTGTTGCAGTATTTTCTTAGATATTAGGAATCTTAAGGCATCTCGTCACGTATGGAGGAAGACGGGAACTTACGACTGAGGGGCTCCTCCGATACCAAAACCTACGAGGCCCCGCAGGACCAGGAGCCAGCCGTACACTGGAGTGAAGGCACTCAGCAGGCCGTAGTACAGAGTCCAGCACATACAAATCATCAGACCCTGTTTAGCATAGAAACACGAACAGGAAATACATGAAATACTGTACAAAAATCATTAAATCATGCTTGAAAAACCCAGATATGACACTCACTACTCTTCTGCCGTACTTGTCGGAAATATTCCCCCATAACGGTGAACTGATCCCCATCCCGACAAAGACTATCTGATGCAAAAACAAGAGAAAAGTTACTTAGTGCAGACATTAAGACACATTACAAAATCAACCGGCTGTCGAAAGGCACCAAAAGGGACCTTACCGATGTTATGAGCGCCACCTTATAGCTGGGGAGGCTCCACTCACAGTGCAGCTGGGGGCCCAAGATGCTGAGGATCATCATCTCCATGGCGTCTCCTATCTGAGGCACAGCGATGCTCAAGAGATGTGCAGCATGTGGATATCAGAGAGAAGGTGTTTCTGCAAGTTTTAGGATTCTTACCCATGACAGTCCAGTGAGGAGAGAGATTTTCCACTGAAACCTCCCAAAGCCGATGGCCTCCAGAGCATCGTCTACTGTGAAGGTTTCTGTAAAGGAGGCAAGTGAGTCACTGCAGGTTTAGTGTCACCTGCAGACACGGGTTTGAAGAATCAAAATGTGCACGGATCAGTGCTGTTAAATAAAATATGGGGTATTATACAATCAAAAAGATCTCATCTCAACAGGCCTCAGATCAGCACAGAAAAGTAATTCACTGAAGTTTATTCTTATTAATGGAAGGCAAAGACACAAAGTCACTTTTTGAACTTTATTTAAACATTTCCATTTTTATGCTACTTTATACTTCTATCACACAAAATTTCAGAGAAAAATATTGAACTTCTTTACAGATATATGTTCCACTTAGTTTTAAAATTAAAATTTTACCTACAAAACATTCCATCAGTTTATCAGATATGATGCATCATAGATTAAACGATCAACACATATATTAATAAGACACTAATAAGTACTATTACTAAAATAATAATGAGTCAACAACAATTGTGCAATGACATAATAACAAAACACTGATGGGGGCCACATGACAAATGAGCAGGCTACTTTTACTTTTGCTGTCAACAGTTTTAATTAAGAAAAATATGAAAGCAGTACTTTAACCTGAAATTGAGAAATTGTACATTGTGATATTTTCACTTTTACTTCCATAAATGAACGAAATACTTCCAGATCAGCTGATGCCGACACAGTCAACAGATTATATCAATAATATGTACAAACCTTCCGTTGGAAGGTCGGATTCAGCTGTTGATGAAGCGACTGTGCAGATCTCATTGTCGGTGCCCTGGTCCTCAGTGTGACCCATCAAATCTGCCTCTCCCCTAAATGTCAGCGCACAGAAGAGACATTCAGACATTATTGGGCACAAAAGCTTGATCGTAACATAAACGTGTCTGCACGAGGAAATACGCAGCCTTCAGGCAACACTCCGGTTTGTCAACGCAGCCGCACAGATTGGCTT